>NC_140970.1:13971401-14013901 GCF_056783735.1 Eptatretus burgeri
GGCTCTGGCAGGCTGGGTCCATGGGATTCCAAAACGTCGTTGAGCCATGACGTGAGTCGGGACAGTCAGAGGCTCCGTCATTAGACGCAGGTTGAACCAGCCGATCACCTCCTCTCGAAGCCGACTGCAGACTCACACAGCAGCCAGGTCCTCTCAGTTCTTTTCCACCTTTTCCTTCCCTTCTCGCCTAGAAGCCCGAGCACGCCTCAAAACCGACTGTTTCCCCAGACTGAACTACTCCAAGAGGTCTCCGTTGATTGCCCTGAAAACTCGACTGCATTCTTTGTACTTCTCTCGTTTTTACTTCCCTCTTTTTGGCGCTCCCCTTTACGAAGCCGACAAACTCCTCCCGCCCAGCTCCACCTCCCTCTCCAGGCCACTCCCCCTCAGCCGACTGGACAGGGCCTATCATCCAGAGAAGGGAAGGAAGAAGAGGAACCTCTCGGTACACCACCACTGCACAAACAAATAACAGCCTGTGACACCTCCCGACACACATGTAATGTCCATTTTACCAAACAGCCTGGTTAAACATGCATTTAATGGGGGATCTGAGCTAATCCTATATTTAGTAGCCTACTAAGGGCCATTTCCGTAACACTATGTATATATATATATATATATATATATATATATATATATATATATATATATATATATATATATATATATTATATGTAAATATATATTTATATATATATATATATATATATATATATATACATATATATATATATATATATATATATTTATATATATGTATATATACACATATATACAAACACACATATGATGTATGTATTTATTAAAGTCCTCCGAACTTGGAACAATGCCGTGATTTTGTCATCACAAAGATGTCATGACTGCAAACCCAGAAAGGCCTCCAGCATTTCAGAAATGCAAAGTCAAAAGCTGTCAGCAAGCAGATGAAAAGTAATGCTGCAGTTCGGTTTTGCCCTAGTTGTGGCTCGTTAGGGCAACATATCGCTGTTTTATCCACTTGGTGACTTTGAAGCCTTTTGGCTTATATGCTAACTAATGATGCACCATGACTCGTGATTGGTGAGGCCAGTTTGTATGAGGTTCGACGTGAGTTTCAATGCTTTCCTCATTTTTCCTTCCTTTGTCTTGATGAAGCTCGTGAGGAATGAATGAGTTTATGGATGAGGTGAACGACTGGCATGGCTTAAAATTCATTAGTAATGGAGGATTGAATAGATGGTGCAAAGTGGAATATGTATGATGTGAAAGAGGAAGCACTCCCCCCCCCCCCCAATGGAGAGAATCCCCTCTTTTGTTTGCAGTCAGTAGATAGCGGGATTCAGTTGTTTTGTTTCATGGATGTCGTTTCGATGTTGGTCTTGGTGGTGGTAAGTTGTTTTTATTGCAAAAGCGCAAGCATTAGTTGAGGGGCTGGGGGTGTGTGTCATGGTGTGTCAGAATTTGAAGAAGGCTTGGACCCTCAAAAGAGTCCAGACTTGTGGGCCCAGGTACTCTGAGAGTGGACCTGAGGTGCCATGTGCCAAAAGGCGCATTAGAAGGGGGAACCAAAGATTGCTTCCTAAGAATTTGGTGAGGAGTGCTAAAACTTAATGGTGACTCCAGCATCCCGAGGGTTTCCCAGAGAGCCAGCAGGGAGAGCCACACAGGCCAGCCACAAAATTGTGGAAAGGTACAGAGATAAAATTTGATGGCGAAGCCAAAACTTTGTGGAGTACCAGCATGCAGGACGGTGGGTAAATTTAGTTACATAGAACCACAATGGAGGGGGGTTAAAGTTAAAAATACAATGTTTTTGTTGATGTCAGGATAATTAGAGATGTTCCCCATTCACACCATTGTTGATGTCTGCGGCCCCAGAGTTAAATGCAGTTGGGTAATTGGATGTTGACTGGGCCAATTGAGTCAAAAGTTGTTAGAATAGAGGAAGGCCATCATGCTGCTCTGCCAGTGAGTCTTGTGAGCCACACCAACTCATTGTTTATTGTCACCATTCTCGCCTTGATATTACTCCCAGGAGATAGTTTAGTTTATGGATTAGTGGACCACGGGAAGGGGGTGAAGGGGTAGGTGGAAGATAAGTTCAAAAGGATTTATTGGGGCGCTCCTAGAGCACCAGCGTCCAGAGCAGTCAGGCAGAGGTCAACGGTTGACTGTATCCTTGCTCTTTGGGTCCTCACCGAACGCAGACGAGAGTTTCGGCAGAGGCTGCATGCAGCCTATGTTGATCTCTGCAAAGTGTTTGATTCAGTGAACCAGGATGCCTTCTGGAAGATTCGTGGTCTTCGTGGGGTGCCACCAAAACTGATCAATCTGATGTCTGAACTATACCCTGGTACTGAGAGTGCTGTGAGATGTGGTGATACCATCTCTGACTTATTTCCAGTTGTTATTGGAGTTCATCAGGGGTGTGTACTGGCTCCCACATTTTTCAGTGATTGCAAGGACTGAATTCTGTGGAGGATATAGAGATCGAGCCGACATGCATTGTTTGGGAATGTCAAGATCTCTGACCTTGATTTTACAAATGACACACGAGGCCTCGAGGCCCATCTCACATGGCAAGCCAAGAGTCGATGGCCAGTGTCTTGCTTAGTACGTGAACCAAATTGCCTCAGCACAAATATGAGAATTGTGCTGTCTTCTTCATGCATCGAAGGAAAGTCAGCTGTAAAGCCCTGTTCTTACAGGCCATTTCCTAGCTACGTTCTCTCTTGGCCGCGTGTGTCCCTCATTCCGCACTCATGTGTTCCTCCCTGATCTCCTTGTCTGACGTCACACTGAACCCCAGTTTTCTCCTCCAGGACATAGCTTGTTTGCTCGAAACCCGAAAGGCGTGGCCTCCGCCCTATCACCACATTTGGTGAGCTAATGAGGTCACGCCCACCAATCATCAGCTTCGGGGATGTGACTTCGCCCGCCGCCACCCTTAGAGGTGGGACTTCTTCCTAGTTGGTCATGTTATAAAAATGCAATTCTTCCATGGTTTGTAATAAAAAAAACATAGGGAAAAGTCACAGGTGGGCAATAACATACTGGGGGAACTTCTCCTAAATCCCTATCTAATTGACACTGCACCACCACCCCCTCCCCCCCCCCCCCGCCGTGTGGTGATACGTAACACTTAAGCTCACAGACTCCCTATTTAATTACATTGATATGTCTCCTACACGTCCACGGACCAATAAACTATTCATCGTAACTTTCCTATTAAATTATTCAATCTATCCCATAACGGCAACTATATATATATATATATATATATATATATATATATATATATATATATATATATATATATATATATATATATATATATATATATATATATATATATATATATATATATATATATATATATATATATATATATATATATATATATATATATATATATATATATATATATATATATATATATACTATATATATATATATATATATATATATATATATATATATATATATATATATATATATATATCATATATTGAGCAGCCTCGTCCCAAAAGCAGGTTTCCGCATCACTGTTTCACTTAATCGCAATTTAATTTCTGTGTTAAAATGTGGCTGATCACTGCACGGGTCTCTTGCTCTATCACGGTCTGGTGTGGAGGAATACACAACCCTGCATCTCCATCTCTCCTCACAGCCCCATGCTGCCCTCCATCACAGACTCAGTTGCTCTTTTGATATCTTGCCACATGGACTGTTATCATTTGATATCGTGTGATTTAGCTTGATATTGCTTGATTTAGTTTGTTATCAAGTGATATTGCATGATTTAGAACGTTATCATGTGATATTGCGTGATTTAGAAGGTTAAGCCATGTAGCCTCTGTATGTCTCTTATGCTTCAGTCACATTTGGCTCAGCGGCCGTAGGGTCTAAAAAATCTACGGCCACTCGCAATTATAGGGCGGCTGCAGTATTTCCACGGTCACACAATGCAGCAGTCACATATGTTTTTATTTTTCGTGGAGCCGCACGGGGGTATTTAGAAATTGTGGAGACCGAAAACGTGGGGGTGCCGTACGATCTTTGATTTGATGTCGCATGGTGACATTAGGGCGTCCCTGCAGTGGCCATGTAATTTTCAAGGTAGCCTCAAGGTGCCTGCAAGGCGACTGCAGGGGGTCCCTAAGGCAAACGTGCGGGCAGACGGATGGTAACTAGTGGGTATATATACCTGTTATTTTTCATATGTATATCATATCTGTCATATAGATTGTGGACCAGGTTATATACAGATATTATATACCAGGTTATATACAGTAAGTTATATACAGATATATATATATATATATATATATATATATATATATATATATATATATATATATATATATATATATATATATATATATATATATATATATATATATATATAATTTTTTGGGGGTTGGCAAAATTCATTTTTCATTGATAAGAGCCTACGGCAGCCGCACGAATAATGCAAGCCCACCGTGCGCCCTACGTACCGTTGACGTGGAACACATCTACGTCACAGCTTGGCTTGTCGAATTGCTATGGCCAACCTAGAAATGGAAAAATTTATAACCCTGTGCTTTAATTCCATGGAGACCCCTACGGCCTGTAAAAGATAGCCATACGGCGTAGGGCCATCCTGAGGCCACCTCAGAAACTCTGCGGCCACTGCATGTTTCTGTCAATTCGGGGGAGGGGGGGGTACAGCCACCGTATCCTGGCCGTAGAGCAAATGTGACTCATGCTTTAATTTTGTCCTGTTTGAATGCCATTGCACCATGATTATGTAAATGAATTACTAACTGTTGGACCATACATTTTAAACCTATCAACCCTTTCAATTGCTGAGACCATTTAGACGTTTGAAGACCCTTTATGATCCATTAGATGCCGTTCGACATTTACGTCCTTTAGCGCCCTTTGACCTCTCGATTGCTTTCGACCCATTGACACCCCAAAGGCCCCTCAAGACTGTTTTGAAGTTTAAGACCCTTTTGGATCCCTAAGACCCATAAGGCCCCCAATATCCCAAGTCCTTTAAGACAAATCCCCAAGACACTTCAGACCTGAAGACCCTTATAGGCACCCCAAAGAACCCTTTTACCTTTAGGACCCCTTTGACACTTTCGACCCCTTCACCCTTTAGACCCCTAGAGCCTTTAGACCTTCACACCCCTTAAGTCCCTCATCACCATTTGGACCCTTTAAATCCTTCAAACACATAAGACAGCTTGCATCCTTGACCATTTCGATCTTTGGACTTGGACCTTTTATAGACACTTTTCATATGCTTGAGAAATTAAACCATTTTGATCCCAAAGACTACAATTGAAAACATACCTGTTTGACCTTTCAACCATATAGAACTTTTTAGCTGCACACCAGGCAAACGTCTATAGTCTTCTTGAAAAACCTAGGCCATACTTTTTTCTGCAAGTAATGTGTAAACTCGCCCCACCAAGAGGGTGGATAATCTCTCGTGTTTCTACATAATATGGGCTCGGTGATGTCACGGTTAGTGTCCACTCTGAGTCTGGGATGTCATTGGTTCAACCCAAGGCCGAGCCATACCAAAGAGTTCATTTAAGAAATGGTTTGTGCTGCTTCCTCACTTGACGCTCAGAATTTATAAGGATATAGCATGGACAAACAATCCTGGGAAGGCAATTGCAAACCATCCAGTATAATCTTTGCTAAGAAACTGCTTCGGCAGCACCAATGCTGTGTAAAGAGTATTGTACATCAGTACATAAATATAAGATGGCGTCCTATGGAAGCTCAGGTCAGTTAATAAATAATGATTGTTCATCAACAGAAAATAACTGCTCTGGTTTGACCACACAGTGAAGCATCCAATGGGTTTCGCACTGTGCGGTCTTTATCGAAGATCTATAAAACAAGGTGGCCCAATTAAACAGGAAGGATTGTTCATTTCCAACAAAGCCCTGAGGCCTGGCTTATCCAAGCCTGTTTACAACCAATAAAACCACTTACGACATTGCAAGAACTACCGGGGCTCGTAGCAGGTGTTTAAATCTCCATTATTTTCATTTGGTTTTTGTGTGCTTCATTCACAACAATGATATGCTTTTTTATACGAGTAATGAATGCAAAGATAAATGAGCCAATTGTTGTATCAAGTGGTTAAAAAATAAAAGATTGGAGGGGCCCCTCGAGTTGAAATGCTTTCTGTCACATTGTAACAAACATAGAATAAGGTCTGGAACATGTGATGTCTTTTCACATTGTATCGATTAGAAAATTGCTTTTGCCTACCTTGAAAGCTGCACTCTCCCCCGAGGCCACTACATTTGTTCTACACGATGGTTTTGTTCGGTTTTTTGGGGAAATTTGGACATGTGGATGGAAGTTTTAGAAAACTAACAAGAGACTCAATTTACAATATGGCTTGGTTTGAATTTTTTTTTAATCCTCTGTTTGACAGATCTTCATTCTTTCAATGTTATTTGTAAGTAATTAAGCATTTCAATTGATTTGATATGTGCAATTATTTTCAAATACAAGATTATTCGCATAATGAAGACCCACCCTTTCTTTTACTTTTACTGTGTATTTTACAAATACACGACTTAAAGATGACTGAAACAAATTGGTATAATGTTATGTGGTTTGTTCGAGACAAATCCCACTTTTGCTGACAGTGTGACCAATTTTTTGCATCTGCCCCTAAAATAGTGGACAAAGTGGATGGCAGGATAGCATAGAGGTGTTCACACTGAGCTGTCTAGCTTGGGTTTGAATGTCTGCCGAACCATAAACTCTCGTCCGAGTGTTTCGCATTGCAGGGCAATTCATCAATGTGTGGAAGGACGTTAAGCCGAGTTGTATCGAAGTGATGTATCAAATCGATGAAATACAAGTTGTAGGTCCAAAAATGGGGGAAATCACCTCATTGTGCTTCAAAGATGAGGCAGCCAATTTCAACTTATGTGTAACACAATGCAGGACAACAAGATGTGGTATACAATGCTTCAGTCGAATGGCAACACCAGTCGTCGACCCCTTTATAACACGAGCTCCCTCAAAGTTTGCACAAATAACTTTGCGAAGCCATACCTCCTGTGAAATCCCAACATTTGCAGCAGCATTACTGATTGCCTCAAAAATGCCCGCTGCATGGGCATGTTTAACATCAACAATTTTGACCATTTTAGTTTGGGGTTTACCGTTGTACAGAAACCTAACGTAAACAATCTTGCTCAATTATGCCACATTCTGTACTACCATATGACAGCATAGATAAAAAACCTGCTGCTTCCAACTTGATATGTTTTGTTTGTTCTCTCTCGCTAAGCCACAGCACCAACAAAGTCATGACATGCATGGTCATTGATATAGGTATCCTTTATATGCATACCGTTGGCCATCTGTGGCTTGCATAAACTTGGGAATTTAGCGAATGCAAGTTCCTCTTTTGCAACACAGTGTGCAGTGAAAAATAAATTATTGAGAGACTCATAATTTTCCTTGTTCATTTTAGCAAAAGTCTTTCCCATAGTTGTGTCTAGGATTTTCCTTAGCCCTCTGGGCAAGAACACACTTCGCGTGAGCCTTAGATTGATCATGACTTTTAACACAACTCTTTTGAAAGGTATTCAGTACCAAGATAAAATTAACTTTCACCATATGCATGTTTAGGAAATTCTCCACAAAGACGATAAAACATGGAGTTTCACACTTTAACCCACCAAGAGGGGACCAAGAGGGGACAAAACACCATTTCCTCTTCGTGAGTTAGTATTCTCTCTTTTGATCCTTTGATATTTCTGCTTCAGCTGCAGTATGTGGCCATTTCTTGCCGACACTTTCATCACCAGCTTTATCAACAGATGATGCCGACTTCAAATATTTCAGCGAACTTTTGATTGAAATCACAAAAGGCAAAGCGATCCAAAGTAAACACTGCCACGATTTTGTTGACCTCATGCTGAACTCTTGTTCTCACTCTCGCAATAATCATTTCCATCAATGGGGCCATGCGTTGTCAATGATGTGATTGCGATTTCGCCGTAATTGGATTTTTATCATATTGGACCAAAGTTTTGCAGGAGAGTATTTGGAGATGATAATGACAAGTGGATTAGAGTACCATTTGAAGGCAACAAGGCCCTACTCGTAAACATACATAACAATATCATTGTACTCACTCCAGCAACATAACATGTGATCCATAAATCAATAAGACCAATTTTACGTTAGCTGATATCATGTATGAGTTTTCCCCTGTCGTCTTGTTTCCTTCAACCTCTTTTCTACTCCACAATAATTAGAGGACAAGGAGACTGGTTTCTTGCAAGATCAATTATTATTTCTCCAAACAGAACTGTTCAGCGCAATAGAGCCATCACAGTCCATACCCTCATGAACTATGCAGCTTGTGCAAAGAGGATGAACCACACCAGCGGCTCTTTGCTTCCTCTCCCCGCCAAAAATAAAAACGGAAATGACTCAAAGTAAATCCGTACATTCAAATAACGGCTAATCAGCAGCATTTGTTAACAAAAATAGGACCACTGGACCTGGAGCTTATCTGGGCTCTGCTCTAATGTTGTAACGCAAATTTGGTCGCATTCTAACTGGTGGGTCTGGAGAAGAAGATTTTTGAAGGAATTTACATGATTTCCCCAAAAATTTACAAAGGTCGCCATTTTGACACACTTCTGGTCACGTGATTGGCATGACATCGACAATTTAACATCAGGACCCTGTCCTAATGTCGCAACCCAAATTTGGTAGCATTCTGACTGGTGGATCTGGAGAAGAAGATTTTTGAAGAAATTCATGTGACCGGCATTTTGACACACTTCTGGTCACGTGATCAGCATGACCTCCACAATTTAAGATCATGACCCTCTCCTAATATCGCAACCCAAATTTGGTAGCAGTCTGACTGGTGGATCTGGAGAAGAAGATTTTTGAAGAAATTAATGTGACCGGCATTTTGACACACTTCTGGTCACGTGATTGGCATGACCTCAGCAATTTAACATCATTACCCTGTCCTAATATCGTAACCCAAATTTGGTAGCATTCTGACTGGTCGGTTTGGAACAGAAGATTTTTGAAGAAATTAATGTGACCGGCATTTTGACACACTTCTGGTCACGTGATCAGCATGACCTCCACAATTTAAGATCATGACCCTCTCCTAATATCGCAACCCAAATTTGGTAGCAGTCTGACTGGTGGGTCTGGAGAAGAAGATTTTTGAAGAAATTAATGTGACCGGCATTTTGACACACTTCTGGTCACGTGATCGGCATGACCTCCGCAATTTAACATCATTACCCTGTCCTAATATCGCAAACCAAATTTGGTAGCAGTCTGACTGGTGGGTCTGGAGAAGAAGATTTTTGAAGAAATTTATGTGACTGGCATTTTAACACACTTCTGGTCACGTGATCGGCATGACCTCCGCAATTTAACATCATTACCCTGTCCTAATATCGCAAACCAAATTTGGTAGCAGTCTGACTGGTGGGTCTGGAGAAGAAGATTTTTGAAGAAATTTATGTGACTGGCATTTTAACACACTTCTGGTCACGTGATCGGCATGACCTCCGCAATTTAACATCATGACCCTGTCCTAATATCGTAACCCAAATTTGGTAGCAGTCTGACTGGTGGGTATGGAGAAGAAGATTTTTGAAGGAAAAAGCCTGCCATTAATTAAGTCTGCCATTTTGACCTATTTAAAGTCACCTGACTGGAACGAGCTTTGCGATCCCCGTTACCAATCAGGAGCGGAACGTTGTTGCCAAATTTCCGCCAGATTGGCCCAGCGGTTTGGCAGGAGAAGTCCAAACGGGTTGTACGGTAAATGATGACAATTCCTTATCTGGAATTCCAATTCCAGATAACACTGAACAACAAATTTCAAAAAATTTTTTTTACTGGAGATGTGTAAAGTGATTAAGACTAATTTGGGGACGCTGATTTCAAAAATCATAACCGTTTTGCTGTATCACGTCAGGATTTTCAGGAACAGAAATATTCCCATTGCCTAGAAGTCAGGATTTCAATGAAATTTACATATGTCTTTAACATGTCTATTTCGTACAATTGTTGTTAACTTGTGTTATATTTCTTTCTTTCAGATAAAGATGAGTAGGCGTTCCTGTACCAATCATCCTGACAACTTCTGTTATGTCTGTGGTCGGTATACCAAAAAAGATCAACAGCGAAGTATATCTACAGCAGTGAAAATGAAGGCCGCCTACTTTCACTACTTCGGGTGTAAGGTGTGGGACCAAGAACAGAGCTGGGCACCACACATCTGCTGCACAAGCTGTCACACAACCTTGACTCAGTGGTTGGTGGGCAAGCGCGCGAGCATGCCATTTGCGGTGCCCATGATATGGCGTGAGCCGCAGAATCATCATGATGATTGTTATTTCTGCTGCACAAGCATCGCCGGCTTCAACAAGAAGACTAAAGGTCACATCAAGTACGCTGACTGCGTCTCTGCTCGTAAACCTGTGCCTCATGATGACGAGAACCCCGTTCCAACACCTCCAGCTGATCAGAACATAGCTGTAAGCAGTGGTGAAGAGGATGGTGATGATGGACCTTTTGAACCCGACACTCAAGAATCACACCTTCTGAACCAGGGAGACTTAAATGATCTTGTAAGAGATCTCTCGCTATCAAAGGCGAAGGCAGAGCTGCTTGGATCAAGGCTGCAGCAGTGGAATCTACTTGAACCTAACACCAAGATATCCTTGTTCAGAGCACGTCACAGAGACATGGCTGAGTTCTTTGAGATGGAAGACACGATGACATTCTGCAGTGACATCAACGGTCTGTTGAAAGAACTTGGGTGTGATCACGATCCTGCAGACTGGCGCCTCTTCATCGACTCGGGGAAGAACAGCTTGAAGGCTGTTTTGCTCCACAATGGCAACGAGAAACCATCAGTCCCACTGGCTCACGCGTTCGGCATGACAGAGACCTATGAGACTATGCGGCAGCTGCTTGATTCCATCAAGTACAATGACTTCAACTGGCACATCTGCGGAGACTTGAAAGTGGTGGCGCTGTTGTTAGGGCTGCAGTCAGGCTACACGAAATACATGTGCTTCCTTTGTCTCTGGGATAGCAGAGACGACAAGAATCACTGGACGAAGAAAGATTGGGAAGAGCGAAAGGAGCATGTACCTGGTCGACACAACGTGAAGCATGTCGCCCTTGTCGACCCAGCCAAGGTTTTCCTTCCACCACTCCACATAAAGCTCGGCTTGATGAAAAGTTTTGTACGGGCAATGGATCTGAATGGGCGTGGGTTTTCCTCAAGGAAAAGTTTGGCAACACCTTGTCGGAGGCCAAGATCAAGGCTGGTGTCTTTGTTGGACCGCAAATCCGACAGATTATGAAGGACGAAACTTTTCCGACAACTCTAAACCCCAAAGAGCTGGCAGCGTGGAGGAGCTTCAAAGCTGTGACGGACAACTTCTTGGGGAACGAGCGCGCGGACAACTATGAAGAAATAGTGCAGCAGCTGCTGGAGTCCTTCAGGAAACTTGGCTCCAGGATGTCCCTGAAAATCCATTTCCTACACCAGCACCTGAACTTCTTCCCTGACAACTTGGGAGCAGTCTCGGACGAGCACGGCGGCGATTCCACCAAGAGATTTCACTCATGGAGACGCGTTACCAAGGGCGGCACAACCCGAACATGATGGGCGATTTCTGCTGGTTCCTGCATCGTGAAACTGACACAGAGCAGCACAAACGCAAAGCCAAATGCCTAAAGCATTTTTAATTACATTCTAGTGGAGTTTTTCTGTAATTTCGATAATTTTGAAGCATTCATGATGCAATTAATGAATAAATGAATTTTTGTAAATTTCATTGAAATCCTGACTTCTAGGCAATGGGAATATTTCTGTTACTGAAAATCCTGACGTGATACAGCAAAACGGTTATGATTTTTGAAATCAGCGTACCCAAATTAGTCTAAATCACTTTACACATCTCCAGTAAAAAAATTTTGTTGTTCAGTGTAAGCTAAAAAAAAATCTGGAGGGGCAATTAAATTGTATGTTTCTATGATTTATCATTTACAAGATGCAAAATACTGAATATTTGCCTGCCGGGACATTGGCAAGGAAATTGCAGTTGATCCACAGAAAAATTTGGTCGCCACGGGATGTCGGGAAGGCGACTTTTGCAAGCCCAGCAAAGTGTCGGCAAATTATTGCCTGCACCCTAACCACATTCCAATTTTCAACCAAAGTGGCACAGCCATTCTTCTTTCAAAAAGAATGATGAAAACCTGCAGCTATCTGCTGCATATGAGAAAAGAAGAGAATGGTTGATATAACTGACAGCGAAAGGATCAGTTTGCATCACGGCATCATCAGTGAGAAAATATTTGTTCATCAGCAGCCAACAAATGCCAGATAGGATATAGCGATTGCAGTCTGACATGGGGTTTTCAGTAGCTTGCGTGTGCTGGGTGATGGTATCTTGTGTTGATGAAGTGCAGGCATGAAATGGGCCAAGTAACCTCGTCTTGTGCCATAATTTCTTGTCTATGCTTATTACCAAATGTAAATATGTAAATGTGTCTCTCCCAATTTATACCCATCTGCTGTATGCTGTTCAATTCAAAGCTCTCAATATCATTGTCACTCAATTCCCACAAAGAAGCACAGGAGATGGACTTGCTTCTTTCTCTCTCTCTTCTCTCTCTTTCTCTTTCTCTCTCTCTCTCTCTCTCTCTCTCTCTCTCTCTCTCTCTCTCTCTCTCTCTCTCTCTCTCTCTCTCTCTCTCTCTCTCTCTCTCTCTCTCTCTCTCTCTCTCTCCCCCTCTCTCCCTCTCTCTCTCTGGAGCCTCTGCCAAGCCTGGTGTTGGCTTAATGGTTAGGGGGGCGGCTTGGGATCCTAGGGTCTTGAGTTCAAGCCCAATTGGTCACTGAATTAAAAATACACCAGGAGGTTGACTGAGCCTGTCATCCTTCCGAGGTCAGCAAAATGAGCACCAGTGTACTGGTAAGGGGGACACTGCATCAGCGCCATAGCCGCGTCCCAACCAGTGATGCAACCAGCAGTCACAGGCTGCACTCAATAGAGAGAGAGAAAGAGTGAGTGGCGCCTCTGTTTTCTGGAGCCCCTCTTTATAATATGCATCATCTGCTATTTATCCCTCATCAGTCCCTCCAGGCTATACTCCTTCCAGAAACCTCCTCCAGTGAAACTTCCATGATCCAGGCTGACTGATCACTTCCACACCTTTGATGCTATTTTCTTCCATTTGTGGAACTACCTGACTGAGGTTGTTCAATCCCACTCTTCCCTCCTTGGCTTGAAATGTGCAGTACAACACCACTTCAGGTATTGCTCTATTCATACCCAAAATATTTTTTCACCATTAATCTTTCCCACCTCTCACCATCTATTTATAAGTTGCTGTATTCCCTTCTTTCTTTTCTCTCCTCCTCTTTTTTTTGTCCATCCCCTTTCTGCATCTTCATGTTGTCCAACCCCCTCCCCACTGTCAGTGCACTGTCATCTATCCTCTGTCACCTGTCGTGCCCTTCCCAAGTTGCCAGAAAGCATATCAGTCAAGCACAAAAAAAATTACCTGTATGTGCAGTGGCCTGCAAAAGTATTCAACTCCTCCCAATAATGGCATATTTAGATGAATTACGAATTATGCAGAAATAATTTTCGAAATGAACATTTTTATTCACAATTGAAGAGATCAAACTAAACACTTATAGTTGAAGGATATTAAATGTAAGGAATACTGACAAAAAACATGTACAAATCATAATTCACCGGGTGCAAAAAATGTCAGATCCTTCGGTCGGTTCTTGGTGGGAGCATTGTTTGCGCAATGACTGCAATGAGTCTTTGGGTAGGTCTCTACCAGCTTTGCACAGTGAGATGGTGAAATCTTTGTCCATATTACTGGACCCCGTTGGATTTCGTTTTTTTCTCAATTTTCACAATTTTAGATTATCTCAATTTTTGTGTCTGTGCATGCGCGTGTGTGCGCAACCATACCTTGGACATGTCTGGTCCGATTTTATTCTTACATGGCACAAAGACAACACATGCAGGTATACGTTTGCACATCATTTTGATTTGCGATGCGATCAAAGATGGCCGACTGACGACCATTTTAGTTGTAAAAAAAAACCTGATGTTGAACATGCCCTGAACCATCTCTCGGACATGCGTTTACCGATGTTGTTCAAACTTGGCATACAGATAAGGAATGATCGATTACATATGCACGTCATGTTTTTTTTTAATTTTTTTTTAAAATCAGAACCAAGATGGCTGACTGGCAGCTATTTTGCTACTTAATTGGGTCCTCAACCATTTATCAGACGTCCCTGGTCCGATTTTGTTCAAAATTGGCAAAAGCACAGACCATGATGGCATCCAAGTGCTCTTCACTTTATTTTGTGATCTGATAAAAGATGGCTGACCGGTAGCTATTTTAGTTTTTCTTAAAAACCCGTATGAAACACGTCGCCAACCTCAACCATTTCTCAGACATGCATTTACCGATCTTGTTCAAACTTGGCACAGCAATAATGAATGATGGCTTACATAAGCATGTCATTTTTTTTTTGTTCGAGATCAGATCCGAGATGGCGAACTGACGGCCATTTTAGTTGTAAAAATAACAAAAACCCATATCGAACACAAGGATTTACTTGGGATTAAGGCGCAGGAGGAGGCCATTCGGCCCATCATGCTGTGCCACACCAAACCAGATTTAATCAATCTGTCGATACCCCTTCCCTTCGTGTGCAGCATTTTGGCTGCTACACTGGTACTCATTTCACCAACCTCGGAAGGAGGACAGGCTGAGTCAATCCCCTGGTGTCAACTCGGTGGCCAATGGGGCTTGAACTCAGGGCTCTAGGATCCAAAGCCTGCACCCTAACCTCTTAGCTAACACCAGGCATAAATGTCCTCAACCTCAAGCATTTCTCGGACATGCATTTACCGATCTTGTTCAAACTTGGCAAACAGATAAGGAATGATGGCTTAGACTTGCATCTAACTTTATTTTTACGATTCGATCAAAGATAGCCTACAAGTAGACTGGTGGCAATTTTAGTTGTAAATAACTATGGGCTAGCCCTTTAACTCCATACAGCAAAATTACTAAAACAACTGGGGCAATGACATTTATGTCTTTTTTTTTTCCTTCTTCACATGAAAATTGCTCAAGTTCTGCCAAGTTTGATGGAGATCGTCGATGGACTGTAATCTTCAAGTCTCGCCATAAATGTTTAATTGGATTCAAATCAGGACTTTGACTGGGCCACTCAAGAATATTTCTTTCTTTCTTATTCAGCCACTCCACTGTGGCTTCAGCTTTGTGCTTCGGATCATTGTCCTGCTGAAATGTGAATATCCTACCCAGTTTCATATTCATGGCTGACTCGAGCTGGTTTTCATCAAGGATTCTCGTGCACATTCCTCTACATCGTCCATTGCTCCTTCTATCCTGACAAGCTTACCCAACCCTGCTGATGAAAAGCAGCCCCAAGACATGATGCTGCCACCACCATGCTTGGCAGTGGGGATGGTGTTGACTGGGTGATGTGCAGTGTTTGCCTTGCACCAGATGTAATGCTTTCAATTTAGGCCAAAACATTCAATTTTTATCTCCTCTCACCGCAAAACGTTTCACCACATAGCTGCAGAATCATAGAGACGTTTGTTCACAAACTCCATAATCAACTTTTCGATGCATCTTTTTCAGGAATGGCTTCTTTCTGGCCACCTGTCGATGGAGGCCAATTTTGTGAAGGGAACAGGATATTGTTGATTGATGAACACTGACACCCATTTTGGACATAGAGCCTTGCAGATATTTCAAAGTCATTCTTGGATTTATAGTGACACCCAAAACCAGTTTCCTGCTTGCCTGGATGCTGAGTTTGGATGGTTGACCTGATCTGGGTCGAGTCTGGGTGGGATGATATGTCTTGCACTTCTTAATGATGGATTTGACCTTATTAAAAAGGAAAATGAGTGACTTTAAAATAATCCTCTTATAACCTCCAGTGAATGGTGTGAATCCACCATTTTATGTCTGATTTCTTTGGAAAGATACTTGGTCTTCATGTTTGCCTTGTTGGTTGACCAAGTGAGTTGCATCCAAAAGCACCTTAGTTGAGTGAGGCAGCTTTATTTTTTAGCTTCTCTGGAATTGGAATTCCAGATAAGGCATTGTCATTGTGCACCATCCATCCTTACGTCCGTCTCCCATTTTGACTTCTTCGTCCAAACTGCTGGGCCAATCTGGCTGAAATTTGGCAGCAAGGTAACGGGATAATGGTAACTGGGTAACTCCTGACTGGTAGCGTGGATTGCAAAGCTCTTTTCGGTCACTTGACTTTAAGTATGTCAAAATGACAGTAAATTCCTTGAAAAATCTCCTGCAGACCGATCAGTCAGAATGCTCCCACATTTGGGTCACAACATTAGGCTAGAGTAGGGATGTTAAATTGCGGAGGCAATGTCAATCACGTGACCGGAAGTGTGTCAAAATGACTGTCGCATAAATTCCTTCAAAAATCTTCTTCTCTGGACCCACCATTCAGAATGCTACCAAATTTGGGTTACAACATTAGGCCAGGGTAGTGATGTGAAATTGGAGAGGCCACACTGATCACCCGACCGGAAGTGTGTTAAAATGGCTGACTTAGTCAATAATTGGTAAAATCGCATAAATTAATTCAAAAAAATTATTCTCTGGACCCACCAGGCAGAATGTTACCAAATTTGGGTTACAACGTTAGGCCAGGGTAGTGATGTTAAATTGGAGAGGCCACACTGATCACCTGACCGGAAGTGTGATAAAATGGCCGACTTAGTCAATTATTGGTAAAATCGCATAAATTCCTTGAAAAAAAAATCTTCTCCAGACCTACCATTCAGAATGCTACCAAATTTGTGTTACAACGTTAGGCCAGGGTAGTGATGTTAAATTGGAGAGGCCACACTGATCACCTGACCGGAAGTGTGTTAAAATGGCCGACTTAGTCAATTATTGGTAAAATCGCATAAATTAATTTAAAAAATCTTCTTCTCCAGACCCACCAGTCAGAATGTTACCAAATTTGGGTTACAACGTTAGGCCAGGGTAGTGATGTTAAATTGGAGAGGCCACACTGATCACCTGACCGGAAGTGTGTTAAAATGGCCGACTTAGTCAATTATTGGTAAAATCGCATAATTTTTTTTTTTTTTTTTTTTTTTTTTTTTATACCTTGGTCGAGGCTCGTATGAGAGCTAACACACAACTCACAGCAAGGAGGCATGAGACAAGAGGGGCGGGAGTGGAAGGGACAAAACATTGGGGAACAGACACAGGTGAACTGTGGAAGGGAGAGGGATGGGGATGGGACGGGGAACATGGCGAGGGGAAGATGGACATTAAAGGGACTTTCAGGAAGTAAAGCAGGAGAATTGAAGGAAGTGGGCTTGGGTGGATTATCGGGGGTAGAAAAGATCGAGGATTTGGATGGGGGAAGATAAGAGGTGGTGGTGAACAGCTGTTTTGAAAGCCTGAAGGGAAGAATGGGAAAGAATAGAGTGAGGAAGTTTATTCCAAAGGCGGGAAAAAAGAGGAATGAAAGAGTGAAGATGAGCAGTGATTCGTGATTTTGGTAGTTTTACCTGAAGGGGGTTGTTGGCGGACCTTGAGCGCCCTGTGGAAATGTGGTTGGGACAAATCGCAGAGAGAGCAGGGGGCAAGGCTGGAGAGGAGTCGGTAGAAGACAGAAAGACCACCGACCAACCTGCGGTGATTGAGTGAGAGGCCCAAAGACTCAGCTTCATTGCGGGAGATGCCAATGATCTTAAAAGCCCTGGTTTCGACAGCGTGAAGTCGAGAAAGGTGGGAGGCAGGAGCACCAGCCCAGAGGGGAGAGCAGTACTCCATCAGGCTACGGACAAAAGCTTTGTAAGTGGTCAGGAGCTCAAGAGGGCCGAGGAAGGACTTTGCACGACGGAGGATTCCCAGTCGGCGACTGGCTTTTGAGGCAAGGTTGGAAATGTGACTTTCCCAGGAAAGGTCATGGCAGATAGTGAGACCCAGAAGCTTGAAAGAAAAGACTTCTTCCAGAGGATTGTTGAGAAAGTGGATGGGGGGTTTTGTAAACGGTCCTTTCGAAGAGACATAGTGAGAGTGTGAGATTTGTCTGGATTGAAAGACATGTTCCACGTGTTGGACCAGTTTGTGATTTTATCCAGATCTGCAGTGAGCGAAGAAGCTGCTGCTTGCCGGTCTGAGGGATGACAGATGGTACGGCAGAGGGTGGAGTCATCGGCAAAGAGAAATAGAGGATTTTCCAGAGAGTCCGAGAGATCATTGATGAAAACCAGAAAAAGAACAGGGCCCAGAACGCTACCTTGAGGAACTCCAGCCTGCACAGGAAGAGGGGATGAAAGAACTCCATTTAGGGCCACACGTTGACTGCGACAGGAGAGGAAGTCTGCGAGCCATGAGTGGAGATGGCCTTGAATACCATGGGAAGAGAGTTTGGTGAGTAGGGCAGGGTGCCAGACTGTGTCAAAAGCACGTGATATGTCCAGGGATACGGCTCGGATTTCCTGTCTGGCATTGAGGACCTCCATCCATTGATGGGAGAGCAGTAGCAGCATATCTAGGGTAGAGTGACCTGGTCTGAAACCAAATTGATGATTGGAAATCAAGCCATTGGAGAAGAGGAAGGATTTCATGTCTGAAGCGATGATGGATTCCATAACCTTGCTGATGATTGGGAGAAGGCTGATTGGTCTATAGTTACAGGGATCTGTTTTTGCACCTTTTTATGCAGGGCAGTGATGTTAGCAGATTTCCAAGCAGATGGCAGATGACCTTGGGAAAATGAGAGGGTGAATAGAACAGAGAGAGGGTGAGCAAGAGCAGAAGAGCAGGCTTTGAGGACACGTGGGCTGATGCCGTCTGGACCGGTTGCAGAATCTGACTCGAGGTTTGAAAGCAAGCTCTCCACCTTGTCAGGAGAAAAGGATACAGAGTCCAGGGACAGTTGGGTGCGACTGGGTAAAGTGGGTAGAGATAGTGATGGGTTTGGGACACAAGATTTAGCTGCAAACACCGAGTTTAGACATTCAGCTTTATCACGTGTGGAATCAGCAGTGCGGCCATTTGAGGTAAGGGAGGGGATGGAGGGGGAACATACACCAGAAACAGATTTGATTAAACGCCACCAGGATTTTGAGGAGGGAGAGAGGTTTGAGAGTTCAGACTTGAGATGAGAAAGATGTTGTTTTCTGGCTCTCCTGAGGGTAGCTACACACTTGTTCCGAGCTTTGTGGAAAGAACTGAGATTGCCCTCAGTTGGGTTTGCTTTCCATGAGGCAAAGGCAAGTTGTTTCAGGACAACTGCCTCGCCACAAGCTTCAGTAAACCAAGGGCGGGAGGAAGGGTAAGACAACTGAACACGAGAGGGGATAAATCTGTGCATGAGGGAGAGCAAGTTTCTTTGAAAGAATTCCAGGACAAGAAGAAATTAATTTTAAAAATCTTCTTCTCCAGACCCACCAGTCAGAATGTTACCAAATTTGGGTTACAACGTTAGGCCAGGGTAGTGATGTTAAATTGGAGAGGCCACACTGATCACCTGACCGGAAGTGTGTTAAAATGGCCGACTTAGTCAATAATTGGTAAAATCGCATGAATTAATTAAAAAAAATTATTCTCTGGACCCACCAGGCAGAATGTTACCAAATTTGGGTTACAACGTTAGGCCAGGGTAGTGATGTTAAATTAGAGAGGCCACACTGATCACCTGACCGGAAGTGTGTTAAAATGGCCGACTTAGTCAATAATTGGTAAAATCGCATGAATTAATTTTAAAAAATTATTCTCTGGACCCACCAGGCAGAATGTTACCAAATTTGGGTTACAACGTTAGGCCAGGGTAGTGATGTTAAATTGGAGAGGCCACACTGATCACCTGACCGGAAGTGTGTTAAAATGGCCGACTTAGTCAATAATTGGTAAAATCGCATGAATTAATTAAAAAAAATTATTCTCTGGACCCACCAGGCAGAATGTTACCAAATTTGGGTTACAACGTTAGGCCAGGGTAGTGATGTTAAATTAGAGAGGCCACACTGATCACCTGACCGGAAGTGTGATAAAATGGCCGACTTAGTCAATTATTGGTAAAATCGCATAGATTCCTTGAAAAAAAAAATCTTCTTCTCCAGACCCACCATTCAGAATGCTACCAAATTTGTGTTACAACATTAGTCCAGGGCAGGGATGTTACATTGGAGGTCATGGAGGTCATGGAGGTCACCTCCTCCATTGGATGGAGGTCATGCCGATCACGTGACCCACGGTGTGTCAAAATGGCAGGCGTAATAAATTATTGGGAAAATCCGTAAATTCCTTCAAAATTCTTCTTCTCCAGACCTACAAGTCCAAATGCTACCAATTGGGGTTACAACATTTGGGTAGGGCCCAGATAAGCTACAGGTCCAGTGGTCCTATATTTAATTAAACCACTGATTACATACAGGTGAAACCTATTACACTTATTTTGTAACCTTTCAAACAAATAATTTGTTCCTGATGTGATTTAAGGCTAGTCAGGCGTCATGAATTCTACCGATTAAGGCACTTTCCACAAAATGAGAGGGGAATTAATAAAATGTTTTAGATCAAAGGGCAATGCAGATTTGTTGTTGATGAATGAAAGACAATGAGAAAACGCTCCGTTGTGGGACATTTCTTTAATGCCAAAACTATGGCAGAAAAACAGCTCCTCCCATTGCTCCACCTTTATCATTGAGGGCACTGAAGTCTCACAGCAAAATTTATTCAGTTATGTCAAACATGGTGATCATCAAGAGGTTACCGGCATGTAACCCATGTCGTCGTTATTATTATCTTGCTAATTCTGGCAGAAAACCTTTGGGAGACAAACACCCTTGAGGAAGAAAGCTGTGCAGGTGTGGTGATTATAGCAGGCTTTAATTTTTCACAGTTAAGTTATCAAGACCAGCTGTTGTGCATCACGCACGCAGTCTGACAAGGAGTGCAGGGAAATATTGCTTTGCTATTTAAATAGATGAAGATCTTATTAGTCCAGGATCCACAGATCAGAAATGCCAATAAAAAGGGTTGTACCTGACATGACCTCCTACAATTTCTGTATGTATTTTTTATATAGTGGGTTAGACTCTAAGGTAAGATGAATAACTGGTCTGCTCTGTCAGAACCATTGCAAAAAAAATTATGGGCATATTTGTGCATGTAAATCAATTATTGCAAAAACGTGAAATTGTATCCTGCGTGCATACAGCTACTAATACTACAGTTACTCACTCGATAGGAAGTGCTGTGTTACAGCTGAAGTGCATCAATTGAACACATCAGCTGTCGAATAGATAGAATAGATAGGTCATAGCCTATAGATTAGTCGTCAATCGCTGTCACTGTCCTCCAGCATGAGCTCAGCTCTTGAACATTTGTTCGGGTGTCCGGTGCAAAGGCATGCATTGACACTTTACACTGGCTCATGCACAGCAGCAGCCTCGAAGACACTTGGTTTTCTTGCAGCTGCAGAATTTTGTCTGATTGCATTCCCTTTGCTTGGATTCCTTTAGCATCATTGTTGCAACCAGCCTACCATTGACTAAATGTCTGCCAAACTCCTTGGCATTTAGGTATGTTGGCTGAGATAGATGTGCTCATTTGCACACAGCCATCTGATGCAAACTGTGGAGAAGGTCGAGCTGGAAAGCATCTTCCGGAGGTGGGAGGTACCGCACGTCTCCTTTCATGGTGGCAAATAGGTGAGCGTGCAGTGCATCAAGTGTGCCATCAAATTCACTTCAACAATACAATTACATGAAGTAGTGCCCAGCTGAAGTGGAAGTGTCCTCCTTGACAGCAAGACTTTCACCAGGCTCACCATACCTGGAAAGTGGCAAAAGGTGTTGAATGTTCTCTACAGCAACTTTGTAAGCCCTCTTTTTCCCTCTTCTCTAGGGGTAACTCACGGTGTCACATCCTGTCAGGATGTAGGTGCTGAGCAGGATGGATGCCAGTTCTACAGCATGGACATCATACTTCACTGCAAGAGATGAAGCAATCTCATGACTGGGCAGAAAGGCATTCGTTTTGTGCACCCAGAACTCCTTCAGGCCAGCAATGTGTGCTGTAGTAAATGCACATCATTATCACATCAGTGTCGTTTGCCATGACTACAACCCATCTGTGGTGGACATATTGCACACACTATGCAATGTCAGCAAACTTGCATGTATCTGCTTCTTTATGCCTCTCACAAGAGAGTTCTGGAAGTTCAATTTGACAGTCTGAAGTCAACAGGACTGTACAACCAGGATTGTGGAAGATACCACCGACAACAAGCGTACATCCTGGTGGAAGTGATTCGTGCTGAGCTACACATGCTTCACCCAGGTAGTTTAGGAGGTTTGCTTTATTTTGTCAGCTTTGTATGAAGGCTTTTCATTCAGGAATGGTGAGGGTGTCATGAGGCTCATACTCTTTCATCTTGCCTGGGCGTGTCTTCTCCCTCTTCTCCCTTTCCTCGTCTTTCAGGCTTTCTGCTGGTGTGACATCATACCGGCCCCCAACAAAGTGGCCCGATCTCTCAATGGTGAAGAATCACTGAAAAAATTCTAGTAATTGGATCCAGATCCAGATCTTCACCAAAATCTAATCAGTTCGTTCTTGTCACACACCAAACCTGCCCACCAAAGGTCATCCGGATCCGTCCACAACTTTTTGAGATATCCTGCACACAGAAATCCAGACAAACAAACAAGAATAAGTCATAGTGCAGAGCACAACACTTGCAAAATCGAAAAAAAAATTTGACCTCCAAAATAGAATTGGTAGTTGAATTCAGTTTCCTGAAATATAAATCCTCTTCGAATTTCAAGTCAATCGGATGAAAATTGAGGATTTTAGAAATACCACCTTAGGTGTTGACAGTAGGGTGGATTTACTGGTTCTGGCTCACTTTTCCCTATGTAAATGAATGGGGGATTTTCAGCGATTCCCTTTTTTTTCCCTAAAAATAAACCCCCTTTTTATCCCAAGGTATATTTTTTTGTCTCCCCTTTTAACCTCGAGGTTGAACCTCATTGAATTGAACACCTGGGGGTTGAACAGCTCACTCATTGAACCTATAAAGATTTGTTCATTCTCAAATTCCTTCAATAGTTTAATTTTCTTTGCACAATAATCCCCATCTAAAATATTGACAAACAAAACATTTGAATCTTTATATTTTTTAAGATACCCCTTTTGTGCCATTACGAAATGATAAACTTCTCTTAATGCTCTTGTTTGACCACCTCCTGAGCCACAGGTTATTTTTGTTAAACCCCTGCCCACTTTTCTTTAAGCCCCGCCCACTTTTCACGAGGTATTCAATAAACCACGCCCACTTTCATCTAAGCCCCGCCCCACGGAATTTTTTTATAAGCCCCGCCCACTTTTGTCAAGCCCCGCCCACTTTTGATAGGCCCCGCCCACTTTTCATGAGGTATTTTTATAAGCCACGCCCACTTTTCCTAAGCCCCGCCTACTTTTGCTAAGCCCCACCTACTCTTACATCATTTCCAGTTCATCTCTGACTCACAAAGAAATCACAAGAAAATTCCAGCATGTTATGGTTTTGAAAAAATTGCCCAAAGAAGGCCTGCGTGAGCTTGCCCAGGGAATTTCCACAGGAAACCACACCCAACAGTCTTTCCCTATAAAAGCCTCATGCCAAGGCTCCATTTTAAACATTTTTTTTTGCTGGCAATGGTGTGCTGTGTGCTTGCCTGGAAGTCTCAGACTTGTATGGAACTAAACCTTCAAGTTGATGAACTGGATTCAAACGTCTTATCTGTTGAGGTAAGATTTTTATTTTCCTATTTTTAGTTCCTTTTAAACATCGACTCGTTTAATAATTAAATAACTTAATTAATACATTATTATTTTCTCTCACAGGAAATTGTGTCTGAAATACGAAATGAAAATACTGCTTTTGCTACAATTTGGGGTGAAATTGTTGGCTTGGTTGAAGACCTTTTGAGCGACCAAGACCTACAGAACGAGTTCGTCCTTGATGACCCAACCAAAGAGTTATACCTTGGAGACCAGCAAAATCCTGAAAAAGAGCTTTACAGCAATAGTACTCATTGTGAGTTATCAAGACAATACCCACTGAACAAGTTATACCTTGATGAGCCAGAATACAAGTTTTACCTTGGAGACTCACAAATTTTGAAAAATTCAGTAAATGAGTTCTGCCTTGATGGTTTAAATAACTACCTTGGAGACTCAGGAAAAGGGTTCTGCCAAGATGGTTCTAAATATGGGTCCTACCTTGGAGACCCACAAATTTTGAAAAAATCAGTAAATGAGTTCTGCCTTGATGGTTTAAATAACTACCTTGGAGACTCAGGAAAAGGGTTCTGCCAAGATGGTTCTAAATATGGGTCCTACCTTGGAGACACAAATTTTGAAAAAATCAGGAAATGAGTTATCCTTAAGAGACTTTGTAAGTTGGTTTTACTTTGAATACTTGAAATGTGGGTTCTGGATTGATAACTCACAATGTGATACATATCTTGGAAACTCAACGGGAATGTGGTTATACCTTGAAGACTTGGAAAGTTGGGTTTATGTTGGACACTTGAAACTTTTTTGGAGACTTTTATTTATTTATTTATTTATTTATTATTATTATTATTTTATTTATTTATATTTTGGAGACTTTTGGAGTTGCTATCACTCTTTGGGATCTAAACCTATCGATGTAGTTCTTTGTCGGATGGTGCTTGATGGGAGCAAGATCAAGAAAGTTCTGGGAAGAAAGTGCAGGCTTACTCCCCCTTTCTACGTCATCAAACCTGAAAGCTTTAAAAGACAGAATTGGAAGAAGAGAAAAAAATATAAAAAATATACATTGTTCGTTCTGGGAAGAAAGTGCAGGCTTACTCCCCCTTTCAACGTCATCAAACCTGAAAGCCTTAAAAGACAGAATTGGAAGAAGAGAAAAAAAATAAAACGTAAAAAAAAATATATATATATATAGGTGGAAATCTCATTTTGAAAAAGACATTGTGTTGGGCGAGGATTGAGTTGGGGTTGAGATTTTGAATGTGAGGGTTGGGGTTGAGATTTTTAATGTGAGGGTTGGGGTTGAGATTTTGAATGTGAGGGTTGACACACACACACACACACACACACACACACACACACACACACACACACACACACACACACACACACACACACACACACACACACACACACACACACACACACACACACACACACATACACATACACATACACATACACATACACATACACATACACATACACACATACATCAACAAACAAAGTTAAGCCTTGACTATTCAGTTGAGGATTCTGTGTTTGGGGTTCACAGATCAAAGAACGTCCCCGTTGACACACATATACTGTTATACACCTCGGACTTGGCCCTCGAGTGTCCACAACGGTGTATAGTAGTAGGGAGTGAAGCGCCAACCCATTGCTCCCATTACACACACACACACACACACACACACACACACACACACACACACACACACACACACACACACACACACACCAACAAACAAAAGTTAAGCCTTGACTATTCAGTTTAGGATTCTGTGTTTGGGGTTCACAGATCTAAGAACGTCCCCCTTGACACACATTATATACTGTAATACACCTTGGACTTGTCCCTCCAGTGTCCACAAAGGTGTATAGTAGGAGGGAGTGAAGGGACAACCCATTGCTCCCATGGGTATTATCTGCTTAGTTTTGTCTTTTGTAATTCCTGTGAATAAAATGAACCTAAAATCTCTTCCCTTCCAAATCATATATCTTATAAGTCCAAGGAACCGTATCTATTACATCAACAATTTTAAAAAGTTCTTTCGTCCATCGTTTAGTAAAACCCTTTTCAAAATGAGATTTCCACCTATATATTCTTACGATATCACCAACTTTGAACTTAGGTTTTCTGACATTAATCTCTTTTTCATATTTTAATTTTGTAAATGTTTCTGATGGTTTCATATTTGTTGACGTGTGAATCGTGTTATTATACTTATCCACAATATCCTGAATAAAAGATGACCATTGTTGTGAACCGAGTTGTGTGAATTTTTTATATAGTCTCTCTTTTAAGGTACGATTAAAACGTTCAACAACAACTGCCTTCCCTTCATTAAAGGTACTGTATAATGTAATACTGTTATTTTTTAGAAAATTCATAAATGTCTTGTTCTAAAACTCTCTACCCTCATCAGTCCACAATTTTTTAGGTTTTCTCTTACTTTTATTAAATATCTGTTGAAAAGCTAACATAAGAGTATTACCTGTTTTGTTTTTTAAAGGGACAACCCACGCATATCTACTCCTCAAATCAATAACGGTTAAAGCATACTTGTACCCCTTATCATTATTGAGTTCAATCAAATCAGCAGACCAGATATAATCAACTTCCTTGGAATAAACTTTCCTTCTCTGAAACTTTGTGAATATTGGTTTATGTAATTCATCAGCTAATTGCTCTTCAGTCTTAATGGCATCATTAGAGCCTATAAGTTTTTTGAATTTCCAAGTCCAAGTTTCAATTTAGCACTGATCATCTTCTTCACAATGAACCGATCAACTTTTTCTCTCAAGGTTGGATTTTGAATCAGAGACAAATTATACAACATTTCTCTATCGGCTTCATGCTTTTCTTCCAACGTTGTGGTATTCCCATAATCAATATCGTGTCTCATGCACACTTCATCAACTCTATTGATGGGCTCACTCCAGGATTTAGGATTGTATGCCTCAACTAATCTTTTATCCAAGTTTGTGCCTGGACCACAGAAAGAATACCCTGGTAGATGTAATTCCCCTGGTATTCCAGTAGTTGTAAATTTACTTCCTGATAAAAACTTTTGTATATCTCCTCCGAGTTTGTGTTTGGAGATAAATTGATTTTTTTTTTGAACCACACACCGAACATATACCTTTTTGTATAACCCTGTTAGTTTTACTTTTAATATATGAAATATTTTTAGTATTACTTTTCTTTTTACATTTGAGACAATAACTCATTTATTTATGAGAAAAATTCCTGCAGAGTGCAAAAACCTTTTTAGTTTCCAACATGCACATTTGAATCTTAATTTTTAAAACATAAAGAATCCTTAGAAATGCCTTCACTCTCTCCTCCATTTATTTAAGAAAAAAAAATGAAAAACTTGAATTAAAATACATATCTTGTCGATGTCAATAGTCTTGTCGAAAGTATTGCAAATAGACTTGTCAATTCTTTGTTTTCCTCCTCGGTGGGTTGAGTTATTTTCTGTAATACCACCAATCTTTTTTTAATCTCACTGGTTTCCATATTTTGATATTTATTCATTCTCTCTCTTTCCTCCCTCTCCTCCCTCTCTCTCTTCTCTCTTTCCTCCCTCTCTCTCTTCTCTCTCTTCTCCCTTTCATCCCTCTCTCTTCTCTCTTTCCTCCCTCTCTCTTCTCTCTTTCCTCCCTCTCCTCCTTCTCTCTCTCCTTCTTCTCCTTTTCCTCCTCTTCCCTCTCTTCTTCAACTCCTTCCTCATCCCTTACTATCCTTGAATCGCTTACACCCCATACAATATTATACATATATTCATCAGGATTTCTTGTTATTCCTGTATCCAAAATAATTTTTTTTACAACAGGAAACCAATAAAATTTCTTTTGAATTTCGAAAAGAGCCTTACCTTTTCTTAACTTTATAATTTTTTCATTATTTAACATTTTCATAAAATCTAAAGTTGTCGGTTTATCAACATCAGCATAATACCAATCTTTTATTGAAAATACCTCATTCTTATGTTGGAGAACATACTTATTAAAATACCGAATACCCTTTTCTTGAAGGTATGCTTGAACACAGATATGATAATTTTTTGAAGCCTTCTTGCTGTCATTTATGTATTAGAAATATATGTTAGAATAATATTATGGCACGAAACACCTCCCCATCTTCCCATAGTTAAATCATTTTTTATTTCCTTACTTATTATATATAATCCTGTTTTTTCTGTTTTCATGAGATAAACAAGGGCAAAACCATTATTATATTTACCCTTATTAAATTCTTTTATTTGTTTTTTACTAATCGTGGACCCACAAAACTCATTCTCGATACCAAGTGGATAATATTCTTCCTTACGAGACTGATTTAATTGTTCCAGGTCTTCGAGGTTAATTTTAAATGACCAATTATACCCTAAATCATTCATATCATACCCCCATTGTTCTATTCTCATACAAACGATACGCCCTTCTTTATAAAAATTTATTTTAATTCGAACTGTGAATTCTGTATGACCTGGAGATAATATCAACACTTCTGTATCTTTGGAATACACGGCTGTTTTATTTAAGTATATATATATTGTGATAAATCGCTTAATCTCACCAAGTCATTCGCATCAGTCGGGCTTGGATAATTTTTTAATTTATAAGCATTTTTCATGTTAATATTTTTGGTTATATTATATTTATGTCGATCAGCCTGTGCCTTTGTGTAATAATTTGATAAATCAATATCCAGTTCTTGAGATACACCAAAGATAGAACCATCTTTACCAACATAAGTCATTTATATTAGATTAAAAATAATATCATAAAATTTTTTATTTTTGTTGAGTTGAAATAACACATATAGACATAATTGACCACAACACTTGAAATTTAATTCTTGGACTTGAAATGTTTGATAAACACCATTCTGTAAGAATTTTATGACTTCAACAGGTGGTGGAAGACCAAAACTATCAAAATAATATTTGTCTTGACTATTAAAAATACAAACCCAATGAGAACCGTTCCCATTATTATCTTCTAAGTTCATAATAATATTCTTTGTATGTTTTGTCACATTTGTTAATTCATCTCTCATACAAATAACCACATTATGAATTTTTAATTTCTTACAATATTTGACAAGTTGTAAATTTGATGTTGTATTCTTTCCAAATTCTTTCAACCACTCATCAATGCTCATTTATTTATTAGAAAGATATAATCCATTAACTCTTTTCGTTAATTTTATCATATCTCCAACTAACAATCTCGCTTTATCAGGCAGACCTTCAAGTTTTTCAGCAAAATCTACAATTACACCACTTCCACTAATTTGTTTCTCCAACTCTTTGTTATGTCTTTCCAATTCTTTTTGAGCCTGGAGTTGAGCCTTCCTTTCGTTGGCAGTTTTCACTGCTGTTGAAATACCACCCGTCAATGCTCCAACCGCACTTAAACCAGCAAATAAAGGAATTAGAAATGGGAGAAATCCTCCACTCGTCTCTCTTATTAAATATTTTTTCAACATTGGTTTTGTCATTTTAATTTTAAGTGAGCCAGTGTCATTCAAGATTTTAACCTGTTCTCTTGTGAGCAAAACATCAATTCTTACTGCTCGTATTCTCTGAATTGTATTAACGTTAATCGTACAAGGCTTTTGATTTTGAACACAAGATGATAGTTTATGAAGATTGATTTGATTAACATATACCCCAGTTGGTACTTTGCCACTCATTTATTTAACAAAAAATTATGTGAGACTAATCATCACACCATTATCTGTATTAATCTGCAATTCCGTTTCTTCCAAAAGCAAACAATATGTATCAACTTCTTCACTCTCTCCTCTTTCAATGTATAGGGAAGTATCCACTCGATTAGACTTTATAGTTTCCTTTTGAGCGCTCAGGTCAAACGCATAGATTGTATACAAACTTTTAAATGCTGTCATACCAAAATAGGTTCTTTATTTCATTACTTTCACACACCTTTTGGTAAGACGTGTATGCTTCAGCAAAATCATTTTTTTCCAAATTAATTTCCAATCTATCTCGTGGATAAAATGTTCCATCTAGAGAAACGCGAAGTTGTTTCACCTTAGCATTATCACTCAATGCATTATTCTTATCAGTCGCAGTATCACCATCTGGCTTTTTAAAAATGATCCACAGATATCGTGGCTTTCCTTCCAGAACACCCAAATTCCACGTGTAAGTAGTTTGGTTGAGTTTAACGTGTTGACATCTTCTTTTGAGGTATGATACACTGAGTGGTTTCTTTGAGTTAAGTCTTCGATTCAACATCTCTTCTGTTTTAAGATTAGGAGTATATTCACTGATATACCAACTCATCTCCTCAATTACAAATTTATTCTGATCACCAAAAGCATTACCAACACCAAAAATCAATCGATTTTCATTATCATTCCTCTGTAGTTGAAATCTAATTTTAAGACCATACAGAACTTTATCATGATCACAAAATCCAAATATACCTTTAAGAGGAACTGCAACAGTAAAACTATTTTCTGCTTTTGTATCATCATTATACATTCCTTTCCTTTGAGTATATCCAGGGTCTGTGTTTGTTCCCGTTGACATATCAGGAATAAAACCTTCGACAGACCCCTTTCCCATTCTATCACTGAATGTATAGAGTGTAAATTTCATCATTTCAGATACAGCAGAGACATAATCAACCGCTTCAACTTCTTGTGTTCCAATATACAAACGCACACTATCAAACATTTTCCAGAAGAAATCATTTACAAGTGTAGCGTTTGTGTTATTCCCAGCTTTATTGAATTTAAATTTACACAACAAGAAACTTTCGGAGAGATTCAACTAGGTTTGTTGATTATTTATTTCAAAACTTTTTGTACCATTCGTATTCCAGTCTGTTCCAGTTATTGCATTTACCTTGAAGTAATCTTCATTTTTAGTGGAGTTTGAGATAATAATAGTATCATCCAAATCATAGATACTATCAATTGCTTCCATACTTGTATTTATTTAGGAAAAAAGATGTTAAAACTTTTGAAACCCTGATCCAAGTATTTGAATTATTTTCTGTCGTTCTTGGTGGGACAACTGAGTTTTGCTTTTCTTAATTTCTTTTATTGCTTGTAATTTATGAGATTCCTTCTGTGAGCATCTTTTATACTCTTTACAGCACCTGCTACATTTCCCACAGCAGAAGCAGTTGAACCAATTAGATCTTTATGTTTAAGAATAGTTGAACCAATACCCAAGAGAGTATCAATTATCCCATCTTCTCTAAATTGATGTCCAACACCCCTTGTCTCTTAGATTTATAGTATCCTCTACCAAGATACATACCTTCACCCTTGTAGTATGGGGAAAGGAACATCCCATCCCGTGTAATTATTTTATATTTTCCAACTCGTGTTTCCTCACAATAATCATCGTATTTATTTATTGGAAAACTTCACGTAGGTGAATTCTGATGGATATAACTTCTCCATTAAAAGAAATCACACGATTATCTTGGTCGGTTATCCTAAAATTTACTCTGTGTATGGTTTTTCCTGACACAGGTAGATAAACCAAATTTTTGGGTTCCATATTGAATTTATAACCAATTGGGGTTGAGTATGTGCTGAATGAAAATATTGTATTTGTTTTTTTTCCATCATTATAAGCACCATCAATCAAATCACAGTGAATTAACACTGAATTTATTCCTGAGGATATTTGAATGACTATCACTGTAAAACTTCCCATTAGTTTCAATCTTTTTTGAGGAGAAACCCAATAACTCTCTAAATGAATTATCAATTGTGAAATCAACCTTGTAGTTATTTTTAACTTTAATCGTTGATTTTGAAGTATGTTTTTGAATGTTTATAACAATATTTTTGGTTCATCACCCTGTTCTTTCATAAGACGAGCAATTTCGGAAGATATTTGAGAAATCTCATATGCTCCGGGTGAGACTGTTATCGTTTTGTATCCACTTCCCAGATTATAACTAAACTTGTCATTTTTCTCGGTTATATTAAATAAGGTATTATAAGTTTCCATGGACAATAAAGATGCCTCATATTCTTTTGTTGTGTCAAGTTGTAGTGGGTATGGGAATGAAGATGTGTGGTCACTTGTTGTGAAATTGAAACTAAGGATTGTGCTTCTCATCTTATTTAATATGAGATAAAATGTCTTTATATTGATATTTATTAATTATTTTCATGTTCATCAACAGGTCTAAAATGGCTGATGCTTCATTAAAACAATTGTTATTTCCAGCCTTCTTACTGCCTAACAACAATAACAGTCTATTAACTAATTGTGATGGGTCATTTGGAAGAAAACTAACACCTGAACCAAGGATACTTAAAGACTGAATAATGTGTTTCTCCTTCTCATTCTTCCTACTTTTACCAGAAAGAATAACCTTATAATTTAGAGTGTTCAGCAGATCAATATATACTCTATCATCATTATTTTCCATACTCAATGGTTTATCAATATACTTTGATTCATCCCTCACAGTTGAACCTTGTCTTCCATCTTTTGTGAGAAGAAACATTAATCTCGAAGTTAGTTTAACAGGGGGTTGAGCAGAACCCAAGAACCTTAATTCATCATTAAATATCAATACCTTTTCTTGAAGAAGATGAAATATTGCTGGTTGTTCTGTTGGAATGAGTCCTGCTTTGGTTTTTGAATCCGTTGAATATTCATTGTTTTGAACAGCATTCACAATATAATCAGGGGGTTGATTAATCTCTTCCAGTTGTTGAAATAAACCTTCATCATCATATACCTTTAATTCTCCTAAATGCTCTAATTCTTCCTCCGTCATTTGATCAAAATCTTTTAACATTTTAAGTTTTTTAGGAGTATTTTCTACTGTGGGAAATGTGGAAACATCTTTCATTTTTTCTTGGGAAGTTTATAAAAGTGGTTTAAAAAATTTCTCTTGTTTTCTTTCAAATGCTTCTTCGCCCGTTAGTTTCTGTCTGCGTTTCTTCTTTATGTCTTCCTGTTGTTTTACAACTTTTGAAACCAACTCTTGATGTTCCTTAAATCTTCTTGCTCTTTCTTTTGCATCCATTTATTTATTGTAAAATATAATTTAATGAATTGTAAAGATCAACAGGGAAATTTTTCTTTTCTTCATCATTCAAGTAGATGTGTTCAAATAAATCCTTTTCTTTAAATATTTCATCAAATTCTTTATTAACATTAATGCGAGTTGTAATTTCTTCTTCACTAATCCTTGCATCTCTGCTTTTCATACGTTTGCGTTGAGTTTCTTCATCAACATCAAAACCAAATGATAAAATCTTCACTCCGCTCAGATATTTAATAATTTGTCTCGTTCCTTCTGGATTAGTTTCTAATATCCCAACACCACCAGATTTTAGTTTCCTTAACTCACTCTTACAATGTGAATATTTTGTTGTACCAAGAGAAACCTCCTCAAATATTTGTCCTTCATTCCTCAATCGCATATGTTCCTCCACTGAAATATAGTGATAATCTTCACCTTTTACTTCTCCAGGTCTTATTGCTCTAGTTGTTGTTGATACAATGCGTATCACGGGGTGTTTTTTAAGTAAATTTACAATATTCTCATTTGTACTACACAAGAACCTTGATTTATGAAAGTTTTTTCCAGAAGCAGACTTACCCACAAGATTTATAATAATAGTTGTCATTTATATATGTAATTGTTTATAAAACAAAAAATATATCCCTTAATATCTCATCTTGTTTCACAACAATATATATATTTTTCAGTCGTGTGCTTCATGTAATCCTCAAATTTCTTTTTACTACATAATGTAGAGCAATTATCTCTCCAAAAATTATTGATATCTATTGAATTTAACTTGAATAAAATAAAAGTATTAGCATTGTTTCTGATGGAACGACGAGGAAGTTGAAAGTACGATTGACTAAGATAAATACAATTACAAGAAGAATGTCTCCCTCTTGTGTAGTAGCTGTCCATTACCGTTTGGTTTCTCTCATTAACACAATCATCAAAGATAACGAGGTTCTTTTTTGATTTATCCAAATCTTGGGGAGACGGTATATCATCCGTATTATCACTAAGAATACAAGTTATAGGATTTGATTTCTTTTTACATCTCTGTGTATCACAAAATAGTTGAATTATTTCTTCAATGTTATAATCATTTAGGTTTTTTTGACGTTTAAATAAACCGATTATATCTTCTTTTTGAAGACCAGCATTAAAACCTTGTGAGAGTAGTTGATACTCTGGTTGAAAACTCGACTTTGTGAAAATTATTAAATTATCATAATCTAAAAAGTTGGGAGTGAGGAGCATTTTTAAAAGTAAGCAGGTTTGTCCACATCCACTTGAACCAACTATGAGACATCTTAATGAATTTGGGAGATTTTTATGGTTGTTAAATTTTATCTTATTTTCCCAAATGGGTAAAAAATCATTCATTTATATATTTGGAAAACAGGTTATTTAATTTATTATTGGCTTTTTAGAAACTCTATATTTTATCCTCAGTTCAGGTTTAATTTCAAGATAATCCATTATTTTATTTATACAATATCTTGTGTTGATATTTCCCTGAAAATTACATCCATGAATAATATATAACAACAATCCTTTGAACATTTCTCTTATACATTCAGTTTCTTCCCTTGTAAGGAAAGGTGTGTTATCACCCTCATACTTTACATTCATTTCTCTAATCAATCTTGTAAAGTAATTCATTTTTGGTGTAAATCTAAAAGAATTATTTTCCTTTTTATATTTTTTATTATCATTAATTAGAAGATAATCACAGAATATACATTGTTTATAGGCTTTTGACTCTGTGTTTAATCCCCATCTTTCACACGCAGGACAATTCTCAAATTTGTCATATGGAGAATCAGGAAAGTCTAGCATATTTATAAAGTAAAACTTTACTTAAACTGAAATTTATCTATACTTTCAGTTGTATATTGACTCATATTTAATAATATTACCATCGATATCGATATACTTTTTTTCATTATCAGATTCAACGACAACATTTTTTATATTAAAGGTAATTTTAAAATGATCGTTAATTACTATTGAACGAAATGTCATTTCACCTGATATATTAACATCCTTTATTTCATCAGGATTTACATCTTTAGGGTTGTTGAAAAAAATACAAATTTCTCCTTGCATATTACAGATGGTCTTATCTTTTCTTTCTAAAGCTTCATCCATAAGGTTTTTGTTCTTTGATACTTTTTCTTGTTTCATTGCTTTTTCTAGTTTTGAATATATTACTAGAAGGAGAGGAGAAACTTTTGTTAGAGATACTTTAATTGATGTTCTACCAGGTATACTAAAAGCCCTTCCACTGAAGGAAATTGAAGAACTCATATTATTTACCATAATAGTTTTTATCCAATAGTTGTTATATTTATCTTTGTTCAATTTTACATCCTTGACATCTTTCTCAGTATCTTTAACAAATGAAGAGATTGATTGAAACTTGTCTTTTGTGTCTTGAAACATTGTATTTATTAAGTGAAAAAGTTGGAGGATAAAATGGTTTTAAGCACAGATTCACCTATAAATTAAACGAAATTTTCATCAAGAAAATTTTAGTTTAAGCAAAGTTTTATTCTATAAATATGGTGAATACAACATACTGCGATGTTTGTAATCACAAATATAAACATTATAGAAAACACCTCCGAACCAACAAACACACATTTAATCTATTTCATCAAATATCTCCTCTTGAGTTGGAAAGAAAACATTGTGATATCTGTTCAAAGGATGTTTTAAAGAGTAGTTATAATAAACATCTTCAATCACAAAAACAAAAGAAAAATGAGTTTAAAGTAAAGGGAGACTATTATATTGAAAACACTGATGGGGCATTTAAAGGGCATATAAAAATAAGGATTTTTCAACTTGGAGAACCCGGTCCATCATCAATAGCTGAATCAATTGCAATAGTGAAACCCGATGTTGAAAAATTTATTAAAAAGACATTAAAAGAAATGAAAACTTTAAAGTTTTACATGGGAGTGAAAATGAATATGAAAAGACAAGATGAAGAACATACTCCTTATATGAGAACAGGTCTTCATTTTATAACATCATTTCAAGATTTTTTGAATAGTGGGGTTTATGAAGAACTATCAAGACAAGAGGAGGATGTTGATAATACAGTGGTAGGAAGTGGATTCAATATTAAAAAAATCATCTTTTTAGATATACACATTCAAAAATCAAACCCTCTTAAAGCTTCTTCTTATATTGAATTACCAAAAGAAATAAAACTAAAGAAGGCAGTTGTTAATATTAAGAACAATGATAATAAATGTTTTCTCTGGTCTGTTCTTGCTCACTTTCATCCATCAAAATGTAATTCAGAAAGAGTAAAACAATATATGAAATATGAGAATACCTTGGACATTAAAGATTTTAAATTCCCAATGCCGCTAACAGATATTCCTAAACTTGAGAAAAAGAATAATCTTTCTATTAATGTATATGGATTAACGGATACAAACAAAGTTCAAATATTAAAAATTTCAAACAACTATAAAAATGAAGAAACACACATTGATCTTTTATATTTTAGTGTTGGAAAGAATTCACATTACACATACATCAATAATTTATCAAGATTAATCTCTTCTCAGGTATTCAGAACAGCAAACAAAATATATCCTTGTAAGCGATGTCTTAATTCATTTCATACAAAAGAACGATTAGAACAACATTCAAAATATTGTAGTAATCATAAATCAGCTGTAATTACAATGCCTAAACCTGGTGAAAAGATTTCTTTTGAAGATTATAATAAATCTATCATGCACCCATTTGTGATATACGCTGATTTTGAGTGTATCCTTAAAAAGATTAATACTGCTTCTCCTAATCCAAAAGAATCATATACAAATAAATATCAAAAACATATTCCTTGTGGTTTCTGTTATTATATCAAATCATCTGTTGGAGAAAAGTATAACAAACTTGAACATTATCGTGGAAAAAAAGCTTCACAAGAGTTTGTAAAACGATTAGAAAAGGATTGTATAAGACTCACGAAATTAATGAAAGAAACAAATGAACCGATGAAATTAACCAAAGAAGAAAAATTAGAATTTAGAAAGAACAATATCTGTCATATTTGTGAGGGGGAAATTAAGGAGTCTAAAGTTAGAGATCATTGTCATCTTACTGGTAAATATAGAGGTCCCGCTCATTCCTGTTGTAATCTTAATTATAAATTACCTTCTTTTATTCCAGTCTTTCTTCACAACAGCGCCAACTATGATATACATCTATTTATAAATGAACTTTCAAAAACACCAGGGAATATTTCTGCCATAACAAACACAAGTCAAAAGTATATTTCATTTACAAAAATGATATTCACAAAACCTTTAACTCGTATTAGGTTTCTAGATTCTTACAAGTTTATGGGAACACCACTAGCCTACCTCGCATCAAATCTTAGCTCCACGGACTCTTTTCCAAATCTTAATTCATTCTTTCCAAAAGAGGAAATTCTCACTAAAGAGGAAATTCAGATTAAAGAGAGAATTCAAAGTAAAGAGGAAATTCTAATTAATGAGGAAATTAATGAAGAAATTCTAACTGAAGATGAAATTCTAATTATAAAGAAAATTCGAACAATGAATGAAATTCTGATTAAAGATGAAATTCTAATTAAAGAAGGAATTCTTACGAGAGAGGAAATTCAAACAAGGAATGAAATTCAAAGTAAAGAGAAAATTCTTACAAGTAAGGGAATTTATCCTTATGATTATATGGATTCATTTATGAGATTTAAAGAAACACAACTTCCATCAAAAGAAAGTTTCTATAATAACCTTTATGAAGAAGAGATAAGTGATAAGGAATATAAACACGCACAAGAAATATGGAAAATATTTAAGATAAAGAACCTTGGAGAATATCATGATTTATATCTAAAAACAGATGTTTTATTGTTAGCTGATGTGTTTGAAGCTTTTAGATCACTCTGTCATAATAAAAATTGTTATGGATTAGATCCTGCCCACTATTTCACAGCTCCTGGTTTAGCTTGGAGTGCAATGTTGAAAATGACAAAACAAGATTTAGATTTAATCAGTGATGTTGATATGCTTTTGATGATTGAGAAGTCCAAGAGAGGTGGAATATCACAAGTATGTTCAAAAAGATATGCTAAAGCAAATAATAAATATCTTCCAAATTATGATAGTGAAAAAGATAGTAATTATTTGATGTATTTTGATGCTAATAATTTGTATGGATGGGCAATGTCTCAATCTCTGCCTTATGGTAAATTAGAGTGGGTGGAAGAAAAGGATTATGAAAAGGCTTTGATGAATATTGTTATTTCTTCTCAAGAGGAATTGAATGACGAAGAAGAAGGTTATTATTTTGAAGTTGATTTGAGGTACCCGAGTGATCTTCATAATAAGCATAAAGATCTTCCTTTTGCATGTGAGAAAGAAACCCCAAAGAAAGAATGGTTAAGTGATTATCATAAAAGTTTTAATATTAAAGGTAAATCAACAGAAAAGTTATTAACAACATTCTATGATAAAGAGGGATATGTTTTGCATCAGAGAAGCTTAAAACAGTTTTTGAGAGAAGGATTGAGAGTAGCTAAAATTCATAGAGTTTTAAAATTTAAACAAAGTCCTTGGGTGAAAAAGTATATTCAATTCAATACAGATATGAGAGAAAATACAAAAGTAAAATTTGAAGGGGACTTTTATAAATTAATGAATAATGCTGTATTTGGAAAGACTATGGAAAATGTTAGAAACAGGCAAAACATTAGATTCGCAACATCTTGGAAAGAAGCTTCGAGATTGATAAATAAACCAAGTTTTGAGAGAGAAGAGGTTTTTTCAGAGAACTTTTCTGCAATTCTTATGAAAAAGGAAAGTATTGTAATGGATAAACCAATTTATATTGGAACAGCAGTTCTTGATTTATCAAAGATATTGATGTATGATTATTTGTATAATGACTTAAAGAAAGAGTATGGTGAAAATGTTTCATTGTTGTATATGGACACTGATAGTTTTATCCTAGATATAAAAACTGATGATGTTTATGAAGATATGAAGAAAAATATTGGAGTATATGATACAAGTAATTTCAGCAAGAAGAGTGAGTTATTTTCCAAAAAGAATGAAAAGGTTATTGGTAAGTTTAAGGATGAGTTGGGTGGAAAAGTAATGAGTGAGTTTATTGGATTGAGAGCAAAGGCATATGCTTATAAGTATGGTGATCAGATTGATAAGAGGTTAAAGGGAATAAAGAAATATGTAATAAAGAAATCAATAACTTTTAGAAATTATTATAATTGTTTGATGAATAAGAAAGAAGAATATAGGAAAATGAATACAATAAGAAGTTATAAACATAACATATATAGTGAAGAAGTAAATAAAAAGGCATTAGGAGCCTTTGATGATAAGAGATTTATTTTAGATCATGGAATAGATTGTGTTCCATATGGATATTGTATGATAGAGTGAATAGAATAGATTGTGTTTTAACGATGGGAAGATGGGTTAGGGTTTTTTAAGGGCTACCGCCACGTTTTTTCGCAATATATAAATGGTTAAACCAAGTATTAATCAAACTAAAGAGTGGAGAAAATCTCAGTCTTGGTATATAAATGGAAAACATAATGAATGTGAAAAATATCAAATAAGTCTTATTGAAAAAATAACTAAAACAAAGGTAAATAAAACAAATAAGCGAATCAATTTAAAAACTAGTAAGTTAGAGGATGTAAAGAAAAAAATGAATATCCTTGAATGGACTGAAAACTTTGATGGTTATCAATTGAACAATGAAAAAACAATTTACTATAATCTCAAAATGATATGTGGCTCAGGAGTTGGTCAAACAAGAGCATTAAGAGAAGTTTATCATTTCGTAATGGCACAAAAGGGGTATCTTAAAAAATATAAAGATTCAAATGTTTTGTTTGTCAATATTTTAGATGGGGATTATTGTGCAAAGAAAATTAAACTATTGAAGGAATTTGAGAATGAACAAATCTTTATAGGTTCAATGAGTGAGCTGTTCAACCCCCAGGTGTTCAATTCAATGAGGTTCAACCTCCAGGTTAAAAGGGGAGACAAATAAATATACCTTGGGATAAAAAGGGGGTTTATTTTTAGGGAAAAAAAAGGGAATCGCTGAAAATCCCCCATTCATTTACATAGGGAAAAGTGAGCCAGAACCAGTAAATCCACCCTACTGTTGACTTTGTGCCGATGTTGACCTTTTGGTCCATGTTGACCTCAAAAATAATTGGCAGGTTTAATTCAGTGACCTGAAATATAAATCCTCTTCAAAATGTCAAGTCAATCGAATGAAAATTGAGGATTTTAGAAATCTCACTTAAGTTGTTGACCTTTGGCCTATGTTGACCTTTTGACCTCAAATACAACAGGCTTCTTCCTTATGACAAACTCTACAATGTGCTGAAGTTGCATGAATATTGGTTTAAATTTGTGACCTGTAGGCAATAAACAGACAAAGACAGAGACAGAATATCAAAATCGACTGACCATTACATTGAAAATTCATCGATTTTGCAAGTCTCAAGAAGAAGACGTCGTGCAGAGCACGGTACCCGCAAAGTCCATAAAACAAATTTGACCTCAAAAATAATTGGTAGTTGAATTCAATGACCAAATATGCTACTCCTTTTCAAATTACAAGTCAATCGGATGAAAATTAAGGATTTTAGAAATACCACCTTAGCTGTTGACCTTGGGCCAATCTTGACCTTTTGGTCCATGTTGACTTCAAAAATAATTGCCTGGTTGAATTCAGTTTCCTGAAATATATTATATACTCTACAATTTTCAAGTCATTCGGATCAAAATTGAGGATTTTAGAAATCTGACCTAAGTTGTTTACCTTTGGCCTATGTTGACCTTTTGGTCCACGTTGACCTCAAAATAATTGGCTAGTTGAATTCAGCGACCGAAAAAAAATCATCTTCAAATTTCAAGTCAAACAGATGAAAATTGAGTATTTTAGAAATCTCACCTAAGATGTTGACCTTTGGCCTCTGTTGACCTTTTGACCTCAAAAATAATAGCCTTCTTGCTTATGCCAAACTCGACCATGTGGTGAAGTTTCGTAAAGCTCGGTTAAAATTTTTGACCTGCAGGTGATTGACAGGCAGACATTCAGAATAGCAAAATCGACTGACCAATATACTTGAAAAATCTTCGATTGCGCAAGTAACAGACAGGCAGGGGTGAAAACACAACCTGCTTCACCTCCAGTGGAGGAGGTAAAATTATTGGAAGCCGTGTCAGGTCCATTCAAATTTTGGGTGCCTGGATCCTGGACTATTTATTTATGCACCACGTAGTTTGTGCAGGCAGTTGAAAAATTCTGTTTTTTCTTGTTGTCTCATCATGTCATTTATTACTCCTTTCATGACGATTGTAATAAATCATTATAATCTTCAATTAAACTGGCTTCATTTGAAACAATAAAAGAAACAACCAAGTCACATCCATAACCATGACTGAATCGAAGAGAGTCGGGAGAAGTAGAACGGCGGAGAATGGGTACCTTGCTCATGATGTTATCACGTTTGAACCAATGAGATGTTGGCTTACGTTTGAAAAAGTTTTCCGACAGCCCATTACTAACACAGTTATAGAAAATATGTTAGCTCCAAAATTGAGAGTGCAAGAACAGAAAATTCAAGTGTCCCACTTCTCCCCACTCGATGCCCTTTCTAAGCATCGGTGATAGAACATCACTGTAGGAAAGTAAAATGAGCCACTCCACCTTTGGTGAGCAATTACAGAACTTAATATGGTGCAGCTGGCACTAATTGCATGAGGCTTTGTGCCTGCAGTTCCGACCAAAGCTGGTTGTCCTGTTAGTAATGCTGCCAAGACATCGCAGACATTTGCAGAAACTTTTCACCTTGCTTTCTCTAATGCAAGCTGTTCACTCATTCCATGTCATTCACTAAAATCAGAGCTTCATTGAACCAAATGAAAACAAGTAGCGGTACATTTAAAGTCCACCGCCCCCGTGCCAAATAAAAAATAACAAATCCCCCAGCACGCGACATCCCCGGGGCACCTTCGGTGCCCGGCGATGCTGCTTTGCAGAACATGAAGTCGGGATTGGGAGGGAGCGGTGTACAATAATTGATTGATTAATTGATTAATTGCATTTTTGAAATATGTAAATCATAATCATAAAATTATTAATTTCTCAATCAATTGCCGAATAGCATACCGAAAGCACCACTCTCTCTATCGAGTGCAGCCTGTGGCTGCTGGTTGCATCATTGGTTGGGACGCGGCTATGCGGCTGATGCAGTGTCCCCCTTACCAGTACACTGGTGCTCATTTTGCCGACCTCAGAAGGATGACAGGCTGAGTCAACCTCCTGGTGTATTTTAAATCAGCGGCCAACGGGGCTTGAACTCAGGACTCTATGATCCCAAGCTGGCACCCGAACCACTAAGCCAACACCAGGCTAAACCACCACTGTTTCATCCGAATCTGTAACTTTTTGAAAATCAAGTAATTAATCGAAAAATGAAAAATTAATTGATTCGTTGATCAATCAATAAATCAAAAATACACTTTATAGCCAAA
>NC_140970.1:14018901-14078901 GCF_056783735.1 Eptatretus burgeri
GCCCCCGTCCTCAAGCGATCCTCCAACCCAAGCCTCCGAGTAGCCAGATTACAGGCGCACGCCACTACGCCCAGATATATATATATATATATATATATATATATATATATATATATATATATATATATATATATATATATATATATATATATATATATATATATATATATATATATATATATATATATATATATATATATATATATATATATATATATATATATATATATATATATATATATATATATATATATATATATATTTCTAGGTGAATGCACCCGGCGTTGCCCGGTTTCCTTTTTGAATGAATTGAATCTTTTGTACAGAGGTCTGACATGAGCCCAGTTTCAGTTCCCTATTGGGCCACGGCAGTCATAGCCAAAGGGGGTGGTGAGGGGGAACCCCCCCTCCCCTAGCCTATAACCTTCCTGTGGCCCATCCCGACATTTTTTGTTTCAGAGGTTTCCTCCTATTTTTAACTGTTCAGGAGATTAGTGAGTGCAGACAAACAAACAAACAAACAAGCAGTCATAGACTGGTACTTATGAAATCGTCAACTTGACCTCTGACCTTGTCTAATAAAAGCTGTCTCTCGAGAAGGTAGCGACACAAACCAGAAGTTTCTACGATGATTCTGTACCAAACCATCAAAAATCGAATGTTTGACCTCACCGTGACCTTGACCTTTGACCGATTTTGACCAAAATCTAATCAGCGCTAGCCATCACCCTCCTGAATCACGTGGTGTAATTTGACATTGGTAGCTTCTTGCGTTCTCGAGTTATCGTGCCTACAAACAAACAAACAAACAAACAGAGGACGGAAGTCATCAATATACTTTCGAAATCTTTGGATTTCGTGAGTAACAAAAACTTCAAATTCTATATTAGATATCCTAAAGTTTTCTGAAAGAACAGGAGATGCCGAGCCTATTGCTTGCTTGGTTTGTGGCTGATGAGTTTTTCAGCTCAGATTATTGTCACAAATGATGTCTATCGTGTAGAGTACCTCGCCTTTTTATCATGAGCAGCAAATGTCTCTGAATTATAAATTCATCCGAATTGAATCATGCCCAAGATAACCCAGTGGTGAGACTTAATGTTGAATAGTCGAGTCTTCAAACAACATGACTGATTCGACATTAAATATTTTACCAACGGGTCATCTCGCCTTGATTAAATTCAAATGAAACCTGAGGTCTGTATCCATTGGGCTTATTTGGGTAAGAGTTTTATTTGAAAGTGATATCACGTCTCCCGTTTATATAGCTGGCCAAGGTACGGTTGTCAGGAGTATGACTCGTAATTGCCTTCCCAGACGGACGCAGGGGCTTTTTATTTGGCGAAGGTGTATTCCAACTTCTTCCTCTTTCACGGCCCCAATTATTCCCACCTTCTTGTTTGTTTGGTCTGTTGGAGAAGGTTTTGGCCCAAGTTTTTTCAGAACCTGCCGACCAAGTCTGATGATCAGCAGAACTTGATTTCGTAAGGAATTTTGAAATATTTCAGGCTGCTGGCATTCAATGATCTGCTCTTTCCAAAAGTCCTCAGAGTATGTTTTACATTTACAATCTTGTTACGTTTACAATTATAAGCAATTTCATATCAATTAGACAGATGTGACTTTCTTTTTTGATAAAACTGCGGATTATATATTTTATTGAGCCAAATATGGGCCTACAAATAATAAGACGGTTAAAGATTGCAATCGACAGGTGTGCCCGCCGACATATGTCGGGCCAACAGGTACGAACCCCCAGTGACATGGCTGATTGAGCCACAACGTTTTTGAACAGAAAGAATGGTATTGCTTTTGTTAAACTGAAAGTTTACTCCTGTGGACACGGTCTGTGCTTACTGAGTACGTGACCCAAATCAATTCGTCTGAAATTTGAAACAGAATCGCGACAACACATACAGCAAACTCAGGTTGATGTCACAGCGCAAACACAAACCACGTCGGCTCTTCATGATGTTTTTCTTTTTGAAGACCTAGTGGGCCTTTTCCAAATGCCTACCACGTGCTTTGGGTAATACTTTGATCTTTCATCAAATTTATCTTTGACATGAGAAAGAGGCAGCTTAGCACCGATTACGAGAGTGTCGGGGGCTTCTTTTGCCCTACAGGGAAGAGAGAGGGAGAGTAAGATTCATCGGTCTAGTTGGGTGCTAATGCGTTTCACCCATCAAGCGTTCAGTTAAAGGGCTTCCTGGCATGCACGACCATTAGTCATTCGGAGTCGGGGCAGGGGAAGGGAAAGGGGTGGGTGTGGGGTGGTTATACAGTATGTATGTGTACATATACATGCAGGCCTAAACAAGCAAATTGGGTATGGATGGTAGGGGTGGAGGTTAGAGACCCGGACAGTCACCTTGGTACATGGCTTTCGGGCTCTTGAATGTAAACGATCATGAGGTCGTTGTGGTCGACTCCCCCACGACTTCACTTACCCCCACCCCCCCCTCTGCCCGTTTGTTGTTCACTGGTGCTAACCTTCATCAGATTAATGAACCTATCAATGTTATTTATGACATAATGAATGGTAAGTGATTGTAAGACACCCACCGGAGATGGCTCATCCTTATGGTCCTGCCGCTCAGCGTTCAGCTGATTAATCATTCACAGCTAATAACCCCTACAAGGTTATTGTAATATGAAATCGAATTCTCTTGTCTTCTACCACTTCAGAGCTCCTGAGCAGATGCGTAACCGCGTCGGAGACATGATTAAATTACCTAATCAAGCAGAACATCAACGACTTTGCTGTATTCGTCCGAACTATAACGCCTGTAAGTGAACGACGGCACATTTATAGAAATAAATAGATGAAAGACATGTCATCTCCAAGGACTCCCATCAAGTTTGTTTACTAATAATAATGAACGAAATCTATCGGTCTGTAACAGTGCTGAATCGCATTCCACTCCGATCATGTATTAAAACAGAAGGGGTGCCAAGATAGTAGGGAAGTCATTCGCTGTGTCTGGACTTAAATCACTCGAATTAGAATAGGTGGAGTGTGTGCATGATAGGATGGAAGGAACACTTCTGTTCTGCAGTGAAGAAGCTCAGAATTGTGTTTTATTAAATACAGCCCTAATACAGCTTTGCTTCATGCAGATGTGATGCTCTTCGAGTTTGACTGAAGTACAACATATTCTTCTTTAACCGTCCCAATTATTCCAACATTTTTGTGGCATATGTGGCATGACATTTCTGGCTTGAGTTGTTTTCATGAACCGTCTGGCCATGCCGGATATATTCGACTGGCAAGATTTGGCCAGGGTGCCGACGATAACTCACCGACCCTTCACGAAAGACACCGTGAGATCCTTAACATCCACCAATGCTCCCAGGTGCAGACAGATGGGTCCCCATGGCTTAACGTCCTTCTGCTGAAGGCCCTGCGTTCGAGATGCCAAGGTTAGAATATATAACTGGGTCGAGATTCTAATCATAACAAAAGGAACAGCAGAAATGGAGAGGGGAAACACTAACAGCAGAGCCAAGGGACAAAATAAATGGAGACGGACAACAAGGGATAGACGGGTAAGGTTGAGGGGTAGTGGAGAATGCAGGGGGTGGTCAAGATGGATGCAGAAGCAAAAAAAATAAAAATATGAGGGGTTGGTGGGGGGGGGGAGCTGTGTAAGCGGTGTCAAAAAGATCATGGCTTTGGATGGGGAATGATCTGAGATGGTGGTGAACAACTGTCTTGTTGACCTGGAGTGAAGAATGAGATTGAAGAGGATGTGGAAGTTGGTTCTTCAGGTGGGAAAAAAGAGGAACGAATGAGTGGAGATGAGCAGTGATTTTGGATTTGGGGATATTCACGAGAAGGAGATTATGATGTACCACATGCACCCTGTTGATACATCAGGGGTGGGAGGGGTGGGGACAAAGCACAGAGAGAGCAAGAACAGAAAGGATGTGGAAAAAGACATACTACCGACCTGTCGGCAATGGCAATGTGATTGGCCCATAAACTCAGCTGTATCACTTGAGATTCTAATTATTTTGAAAGCCTTGATTTCTACAGCATCAAGCTGAGAAAGGGGTGAGGCAGGAGCACCAGCCAAAGGGGAGACCACTACCCCCATCAAGCTACGGATTAAAGTCTTGTTGGTGGATAGGAGCTCAGGTGTGCCAAGGAAGGACTTTGTACAATAAAAGAGGCCCAGTTGGCCACTGGCTTTGGAGGCAAACTATGAATTGTGATTTTCCCAAAAAAGATCATGGCTGAGAGAGAGACCAGGAGTTTGAATGACTGAACTTCTTTGAGAGGGTTGTTGAGAAAGTACATGGGAGGGTTTGCCATACAGTCCTTTTGCAGAGAAGGTGAGTGTGTGCGATAAAGCCCTCATAGTGATGCTGAGTCTATGGGACAAGAGGTATTTTCCTCTTATTAAACTACCTGTAGAACTAGAGTACGCAGATGGTTTATTTATTTATTCTCTTTTAAATAGAGAAAAAACATGTACATACGGTGCCTATAGAAAGTTTACACCCCCTTTTAAAATTCTCACCTTTTGCTGCCTTTTAGCCTGGAATTAAATTATGTAATAACAGACTTTTTCCACCTTTACGCTAAGTAACCCACAACTTCCAAGTGAAAAACAAATTCTACAAATTTCAGAAAAGTCATTAAAAATACAAAACTATCATATCTTGGTTGGATAAGTGTCCACCCCCCGCCCCCCCCCCCGAATTAATACTTGGTGGCAGCACCATTGACAGCAAGTACAGTTGAGTCTGTTGAGATAGGTCTCTATCAACTTGGCACACCTTGATTGGGCAATATTTTCCCATTCTTCTTTACAAAACTGTTCAAGCTCAGTCAAGTTGTGTGGGGAACGTTGATGGGCAACAATCTTCAAGTCATGGCACAGATTTTCGATTGGATTTAGGTCGGGGCTCTGACTGGGCCACTTCAAGGACATTTACCTTTTTGTTCCTTACCCACTCCAGTGTAGCTTTGGCTGTGTGCTTCGGGTCGTTGTCCTGCTGAAAGGTGAACTTCCGTCCTAATTTCAGCTTTCTTGCACAGGGCAGCATGTTTTCCTTTTGGATTTTTCTGTATTTTGCTCCATCCATTTTCCCTTCTGTCCTGACAAGTGCCCAATATTCCCATAGTTTGATGCTGCCACCACCATACTTCAGAGTAGGGATGGTGTTCTTTGGGTTATAAGCTGTGTATGCTCAATAAAATATAAAGAACTCCAGAATCACTACAATTTAACATATGTGGTGGCAAATTAACTTGGTGGGTGATTTTAAAGGTGATTGGTAACATGTGAGCTAATTTACAATCGCTATTTTAAGTGGGGTGGACACTTGTTCAACCACGATATTATGTTTTTTCATTTTTGATTAATTTTCTGAAATTTGTAGAATTTGTTTTTCACTTGGAATTTTTTTTTTTTGTACACATTGTCGAGGCTCTTGTGAGAGTGAACACAAAACACACAGCAAGGGGGGGGGGCATGAGACAAGAGGGATGGGAGAGGGAAGGACAAAACAGTGGGGAACCGATATGAGAAGTTCTGTGGAAGGGAGAGGGATGGGGCAGGGAACACGGGGGTAACAAGATGGACATTGCAGGGAGTTTCAGGAAGTAAAGCAGGGAATTTGAAGGAAGTGGGATTGGGGTGCATTAAGACGATCGAGGTTTTGGGTGGGGGAAGATAAGAGGACATCATGAACAGCTGTTTTTAATGCCTGGAGGGAAGAATGGGATTGAAGAGAGAGAGGGAGAGAGAGAGATAGATTATTCCAAAGGCAGGGGAAAAAAGGAATGAAAGAGTGAAGGTGAGCAGTGATTAGTAAATTTTAAATTTTTCCCAAAAGGAGGATGCTGGTGGACCTTGAGCACCCTGCAGAAATTTAGTGGGGACATATCACAGACAGAGCATGGGGGGGGGGGCAAGACCGGAGAGGAGGTGGTACAAGACATAAAGACCACCGACCTGCCTGCAGTAAGAGAGTGAGAGGCCCAAAGACTGAGCCTCATCACGGGTGATACCAATGATCCTAAATGCCTTGGTTTCCACAGCGTGGAGCCAAGAAAGGTGAGAGTCAGGAGCACCAGCACAGAGGGGAGAGCAGTACTCCATGAGGATGCAGATGAAAGCTTTGCATGTGGTCAGGAGCTCAGGTTGGCGAAGGAAGGACTTTGCACGACTGAGGATTCCCAGTCGGCGACTGGCTTTGGAGGCCAGGTTGGAAATGTGGCTTTCCCAGGAAAGATCATGGCAGAGAGTGAGACCCAGAAGCTTGAATGAAAGGACTTTTCCTTTTGAAATGACGATTGAATGAAAGAATGAAAGGAGGATTGTTGAGAAAGTAGATTGGGGGGGGGGGGGTTCCAAACGGTCCTTTCGGAGAGACAAAGTGAGAGTGTGAGAATTGTTAAGATTGAAAGACATGTTCCACGTGTTGGACCAGTTTATGATTTTACCCAGATCTGCAGTGAGCGAAGAAGCTGCTGCTTGCCAGTCTGAGGGATGACAGATGGTATGACAGAGGGTGGAGTCATCAGCAAAGGGATAAAGAGGATTTTCCAGAGATTCGGAGAGATCATTGATGAAAACTAGAAAAAGAAAAGGGCCCAGAACGCTGCCTTGAGGAACTATAGCCTGGACAGGAAGAGGGTATGTAAGAACTATATTTAGGGCCACATGTTGGCTGTGACAGGAGAGGAAGTATGTGAGCCATGAGTGGAGATAGCCTTGGATACCAAGGAGTTTGGTGAGTAGGGCGGGGTCCCAGACCATGTTCAAAGCACACAATATGTCTTGGGATACGGCTCTTATTTCATGTCCGGCATTGAGGACCTCCATCCATTATTGGGAGAGTTGAAGCAGCCTATCCAGGGTAGAGTGATCTGGTCTGAAACCAAATTGATGATGGGAAATCAAGCCATTGGAGAAGAGGAAGAATTTTATGTCTAAAGCGATGGAAGGAATTCCATAACCTTGCTGATGATTGGTATAAGGCTGATTGGCCTGTAGTTGCAGGGATCTGTTTTTGCACCTTTTTATGTAGAACGGTAATGTTTGCTGATTTCCAAGCAGATGGCAGATGACTTGAAGCAAATGAGAGGGTGATTATAACAAAGAGAGGGTGAGTAACAGCAGAGGCGCAGGTTTTTTAGGATACATGGGCTGATGCCGTCTGGACCATTTGCAGAATCTGAGTTGAGGGTTGACAGCAAACTCTCCACCTTGTCAGAAAAAGAGGACATAGAGTCCAGGGACAGTTGGGTGCGACTGGGTAAGGTGGGTAGAGAAAGTGATGTGTTTCACACACAAGATTTAGATGCAAACACCGAGTTTAGGCATTCAGCCTTTTCACATGCGGTATCAGCAGTGCAGCCATTTGAGGTAAGGCAGGGGATGGACGGGGGACATACACCAGAAACAGATTTGATTAGACACCACCAGGATTTGGAGGAGGGAGAGAGGTTTGAGAGTTTAGACTTCAGCTTCGAAAGATGTTGTTTTCTGGCTCTCCTGAGGGTAGATACACACTTGCTCCGAGCTTTTTGGAAGGAACTGAGATTGCCTTCGGTTGGGTTTGCTTTACACGAGGCAAAGGCAAGTTTTTTCAGGACAACTGCCTCACCACAAGCTTCAGTGAACCATGAGCGGGAGGAAGGGAAGGACAGCTGAAGACGAGAGGGGATAACTCTGTGCATGAGAAAGAGCAAGTTTCGACGAGGTGATGTTGGAGAAAGTAGCGATGGGAGACTACTCTCAAAGATTGATGGCTGCCTGGAGACATTGTCAGTCTGCCTGAGTGAAATGCCAGACTCAACGGCACTGAGGTGGTTCTCTAATAACAGCCAGAGAGATGTCCACTTTGCAAGCACGTGGACAGAAGAACCGATTGGAGCAGAGGGAAGAACAGCAGATATTTTTCCGGAAATTTGTCAAAATCAGATCCAAAAGAGATGGGGTACCGTTGCTTGAGATACGGGTAGGGAAGTTGACCGATTGAGTCAGTCTCAATGAGTCGCAGAAGTCTTTTGCTGAAGTGCCATGACAGGTGAGAGAGGTACCCACACCCAGCCAACTGGCATGATGACAATTGAAGTCACCTTATATGAGGAAGAGAGAGTTCGGATGAGAAGATAAAAGTTGTGGGTTATGATGTGTAAATGAAGATGGAAAAAGTCTGATTTAGTCATTTCATTCCAGGCGAAAAGGCAACAAAAGGTGAAAATTTTGAAAGGGGTGTAGACTTTCTGTAGGCACTGTATATTTTTACAGGATCTATGGCTCAAAATGGAGCTGCGCACACACACACACACACACACACACACACACACACACACACACACACACACACACACACACACACACACACACACACACACACACACACAACACAGGATTGTTATCCGAGACAAACACAGCTTGTTGGGCTCACTCTGGGTACCAGTGACTTCACAATAAGGCAAAAATGGCACTGCCTCTAATTCTCACCGCACTCAGCAGGGCATTTCCGAAGGAGCAGTTTCCTCCACTCCATCGATGTCAACCTTTGGGGATTGTCCATGCTCTTATGCTACTATTAATTTGCAATTGATTACTGGCTTTGACACCAAAACAAATAAATATTTTGGACCCAAGGCATCAAAAAGATACATATATCGAAGAAACAGTTTCAAATGGAGCACTTCACATTTAATTGCACCAGATGTGGCAGTAAATGTGAATTGTTGCTCCCAGCTTGTGGGCTCGATGACACAAGACTCAATTTGCATTTTTGCTGTCTTCTTCCCTACCCCATTTAGAATCCCGTGCGGGTATGGGTAACTTGCTAGTCCTCTTAAATGCTGAACATCAAGCAAGGAAGCAGCGCAGACCTTTCTTTAAGTATTTGTTAGGACTCAGTTGGGATTTGAAACATTTGAACCACAGACCTCCCACACTTAGAGTGTACATTTTAACAATTACACCATCTCGTGTGGTGAACTGAGCTTCGACTCCTCTTTGAACGATTGTTCTTTTTATCAATGAGCATGATGCCCATTAAGTCTTTATTTTTGTCATAAGGGCAAAAAATTTAATCACCATCACTTTTAGGATGGGTCAGAATTTTAAGATTTGATGAACAGTTATATACTTTGACTATACAAAGTTAAAAGCTATTTTAAGAGCTGAATCGCAGAAAGCAGTGGGTTGATTAACTTTCAGAAGGAAGAGAACAGACTTCTAAGGGAAATATACGCACATATTCCATTAATGGCAGAATATGAGCTTCAGGTTGAGAAAAGGAACATGAACAAGGAGGACATATATATATATATATATATATATATATATATATATATATATATATATATATATATATATATATATATATATATATATATATATATATATATATATATATATATATATATATATATATATATATATATATATATATAATATGTACAGGGTGTCCCAAAAAATGCACTCACATTTTGGCTCCTCATAACTCATTGAATTTTTCATTTATTTTCAGATCAAATCGACCATAATAATGGTAGAAGTACGACGAGGTTTTGAAGAAAGAAAAATTTTCATAAATTGCTACTGGAAGCACGAAAACATCATGGAAGTGCAAAGACAATTTAGAAGACATTTTCACAAAGATCCACCAACGTGACACACCATTGCTCGCATCCGAGATAAGTTTGAAATAGATGGAACTGTGCATGACGTCCATATGGAGCGTTCAGGAAGACCACGGTCATCAACCACCCCCACAAAGGAAAATCAATTGCTGGAAACCCTCCACCGATCCCCACGGAAATCTGTACGACAAATTGCTTGTGAGAAAAGAATCCCAAAATCAAGTGCCCATCGCATTTTGAAGCGAATTAATTGGAAAAGTTACATTCTAAAATTAATCCACGCTCTAAATGAAGACAATCTTGACCGGAGAGCTGAATTTTGTGAGTGGTACCTGGGAAACTGCAAAGCAGATGCAGCATTTCCATCCAAAATTGTTTGGCGCAATAAGCCAGCTTCAAGTTAAATGGCTCAATTAACCGACACAATTGCACCTACTGGGTTTCTGAAAATCCGCATGTTACTATGGAACACCATTTAAACTTACCAGGGGTTACTGTGTGGTGTGGGATATCAGCATTGGGCATCCTAGGGCCATTCTTTTTTACCAAACTGTCACTGGGCATGTTTACTTAAACTTGCTGCAGGAATCCGTCGGTCCACGTGTCAAAGAGATATTTGGTGACGAAGAGATTTACTTTCAGCAAGACAGAGCACCTCCCCACTACCACCGTGATGTAAGGGCCTATCTCGAAGCAACTTTTCCGAACAGATGGATTGGGCGAAGAGGTAGTGTTGAATTCCCTGCACGTTCCCTAGACCTCACTCCAATGGACTTCTTTTTATGGGGATATCTCAAAGTTAAGGTTTACGGCTCAAAACCAGCAACAGTCGATGAGCTGAAAGAGGAAATTGAAAGACAATGTCTTGCAGTTCCAAATGAAATGATTCGTAACAATGTTGAATCCATTGGTCTGCGTTATCGGCTGTGTTTGGAACGTGATGGTCGTCAGTTTGAACATTTGTAAACATCTATTTATCCATTTAACCATTAATCTTGTTTCTAAGTCAATAAACAACACATTTATTATAATTTCAAGAGTGAGTACATTTTTGGGACACCCTGTATATGTATGTATATATAAATATATATATATATATATATATATATATATATATATATATATATATATATATATATATATATATATATATATATATATATATATATATATATATATATATATATATATATATATATATATATATATATATATATATATACATATAAATATATATATAAATATATATATATATATATATATATATATATATATATATATATATATATATATATATATATATATATATATATATATATATATATATATATATATATATATATATATATATATATATATATATATATATATATATATATATATATATATATATATATATATATATATATAATTCGCAAGTGGGTATGGGGGATACATAAGCATGGGAATTATTACAAAGAACTGGAAAGAAGAGCACAAAAGGACAAACTTTGGAAGGTGATTGGACAAATGAAAGAAAAGGAGGATAAAGAATTGAAATTGAGCATGAAGCTTGGTCTTGGGTGAATGGAGTTTGGGTGATTGTTGGGGTGGGGGTGGTGGGTGGTCAGGTCAGGTCAGGTATGGGAGCATGTGCCAGAACAGCACGTCGCTGCGTCCACTTTCCGCCGGTACTCCAGGGGCCTCCGTCTGGCCATCCCCCAGGCAGATGCCAGGCCCATCCCCATCTCCTTGAGATGATGGTCAACCTGTTGCAACCATAAGGCACGTGGTCGACCCACTGGCCTCCTCCACTCATGAGACTCCCTCGCTGAGAGAATCTGGTGAGCAGGATCAGAGTCAGGAAAACGAGCCACATGTCCATACAGCCGCAACTGACGCTCACGGACTATGCAGGTAACAAATCTCATCCGAGTCTCTCTCAGCAACCGCTCGTTGGACACAAAATCCGACCAGCGATAGCCAAGGATTCTCCGAAGAGACCTGGTACCAAAGGAATTAAGTCTCCGTCTCAGATCCTTGGTCAGAGTCCAAGTCTCGCACCCATAGAGCAAGACTGGAAGTACCAAGGACCTGAAGACTCGGACTTTCGTCCTCCCGCACAGGTACCGGCAGCGCCACACCCCATGATCCAGTGAATCCATGACTCCCCAGGCCCGACCCAGACGTCTATTGACCTCTAACTCGCAGCCAGCAGAGACATGAATATCACTGCCAAGGTAAGTGAATCTCTCCACGACCTCAACATCCTCACCACAAACAGACACAGACAGGACAGCAGCATCCAAGATGTCACCGAAAGCCTGGATCTTAGTTTTGACCCAAGAAACCCGTAATCCCAACGGCTCCGACTCCTCATTCAGCACCTCGAGGGCCCCCAAGAGGATGTCTAAAGTCTCCGCAAAGATGACTGCATCATCTGCAAAGTCAAGGTCCGAGATCTTGACATTCCCAAATGACGCAACGCAACTTGATCTCTCCGACATCCTCCCTAGAATCCAGTCCATACAAGTGCTGAAAAGTGTGGGGGCAACTACACATCCCTGACGAACTCCAGTAACAACTGGAAATAAGTCAGAGATGGTACCACCACACTTCACAGCACTCTCAGTACCAGAGTAGAGTTCAGACATCAGATCGATCAGTTTTGGTGGCACCCCACGAAGACCAAGAATCCTCCAGAGGACATCCCGATTCACTGAATCGAACGCTTTACAGAGATCAACATAGGCTGCAAGCAGCCCCTGCCGAAATTCTCGTCTGCATTCGGTGAGGACACGAAGTTCAAGGATACGGTCAATCGTTGACCTCTTTGGTGTAAAGCCTGACTGCTCTGGACGCTGGTGCTCAAGCAGATGGTGGCGAACCCTATCAAGAATTATCCGAGCAAAGACCTTGCCCGGCACTGAGAGCAGCGTCACCCCTCGGTAGTTGTTGCAGTCTTGGCGATCACCCTTCCCTTTCCAGAGAGGGACAACAAGGCCCCTCTTCCAGTCAGTTGGGATGATGCCTGTGTTCCAGGCAGAGCACAAAACTGCATGCAATGACACGAGTGCAGCATTTCCACCAGCCTTGAGAAGTTCGGCATGGATGCCACAGATCCCTGGAGCTTTGCCCCGTTTCAACTGGTTCACCGCAGCCCGTGTTTCCACAAGCGTAGGTGGACCACAGTTGATCCGAGGGTCAGCAACAGGGATTTTAACACCCTTGTCATCCAACTCGACAGTTGGGGGATCAGCCTGGTACAACCGCTCAAAGTAACCGGCCCAGCGGGACTTCACTTCAGACTCCTCTGTCAAGAGCCTACCACTCTCTGCTCGAACTGTAGTGCTCCGAGGGATGGGCTTGGATGAACGTAATGCGCGAATTCCCCTGTAAGCGGGATGAGAATCACCTGTCCACAGGTGATGCTCTACCCCCTCACAGATTCCTCGCACATAGGCCTCCTTGTCCACCCTCAGTGCATGTACCGTTTTACGCCTCAGCTCCCTGAACAGCTCAGCTCTGCCATTCAGCCTGGCCCTGCGACTCTGGTCAATGGTATCCAGTGTCCCTTGAGAGACAAAATTCTTCTTTGCCCTGCGGTGAGCTCCAAGGCATCCACCGGCAACATCAAGGAAGGTGGTCTTGAAGGCGCTCCACAACTATTCAGGACCCCCCAAAGCACCCAGAATCCCCAAGTGTCCACTCAGCCTGTTCGCAAACTCCTCAGCTACTCGCTCATCCCTGAGCTTGGCAACATCCAGCCTCGGCTGGGATGGTACCATTCTCCAGGATTTAAGGTGCAGCTTTAGAATTGCTACAACAAGCCTGTGGTCAGTATTGAGGAACTGAGCACTCCGGTAGACCCTGCAGTTCTGGATCATCCTCCAATGACCATCAATGAGGACATCATTGTGCATCTCCTTTGCCACACCGCCAGCGTTGGAATACCAAGTCCAGCGATAAGCTTGTGGGCGCTGAAACCATGAACCAGCCACCCTAAGTCCATGACTTCTTGCAAAGTCAAGGAACTTAGTGCTATTCTGGTTCATAGTTCCTGACCCATGGGGACCAACACACACCTCATAACCGTCCCTATCAGTTCCAGTCGATGCATTGAAATCCCCCAAGACTAGAAGTGTATCTCGTCTGGGGCACTGATCAACCACAGACTCGAGTGTGGCGTAGAATGCATCCTTCACGGTGAGATCACTCGCCTCAGTCGGAGCATAAACAGAGACCAGGGAAATGACACCTAAGGAGTGACGAATCCTTAATCTCATTATACGCTCGTTGACCGGTGTTACCTCAATTATCATTGGGGTCAGCTTATTGGACACAGCTACAGCAACTCCTTGGGTATGGTAACCATCAGAGCGACCAGACCAATAGTAGGTGTAACCACCCACCATTATCTCGCCGGAATCCGGTCTCCGAACCTCAGAGAGAGCTGCAATCCCGATGTCCAAACGCTTGAGCTCAGATGATAACAGAGACAGGTGATCATCCTCTCTTAGGGATAGGCCATTCCAGGCACCCACCCGAAGGGACCGCCTCAGGTTAACCCAAGGAGACCGCCGTCTGGTGGACGACACCTCAGCACCACTCCGACACACTCTCCCGCAATCTGACCTAGGGATGTTACCCCGTGGTTTCCCTCCTATCAAAGATTGGGGGTCCCGAAGGCTTTGCCCCAATTCCGTCATCTGGTGAGCTGCCCTGCGAAGGGAAGCTGCACAGGAGGTACTCCCATGGAGTGGGTTTTCAGATTTTTTTGCGTTTTTGCGTTTTGCGGAATGAAGGGTTTTACGGTGGCCGGAGGGCAAATCCTGACACCAACCTCCTCATAAGAAGTGACCCACCTGCAGGAGGACGTCCGCAGTCACAGTTGGGCACTAGATATGGATGGCCGTTGGCTCACAAGGAGCTCCTCCGCCCTTTGACAGGTTTTGTTTTTAATCCTGCTGGGTGTCCATATCCAAACACCCTCCTCACCAGAAAACCTGGTGGGGGAGACGGTTTAGTCGCCGCCAACCCGACCATGGAACAGGTTAGTACAGGTTTACATGGTACCTGTAGCAGGTCACAGATCGAACCTGACCTGACCTGGTGGGTGGTGTGGAATTGGAACAAAGCTAAGGCTCAGGTGGGATAAACGACAATGAGTAAATATCCTGGCAAGCCTCAGGCACTGGAGTATTTGTGATCAAGGACAGGAATAATGCCAACATGCTTGCAGTCAGAAAAAATTGTTGGAGAAACCATGTTCGAAGTTGTGGAGATGTTGGGTGTATTTGTGGAATGTGTCAATGATGTTTGTGGCCTTAGATATATTGTCATTAATGTGTGCCAGTTCGATGGGTGGATTCCCAGTCCACATGAAAGACGTGTGTTCCATTGAACTGCAGATAATGTTTTGCAAATTGTGAAAAGCTAAGGAGTGCTCAGAAAGTATTTAGCACAATGGATAATTCGAAGATGGCACTGCAAATTCCAAGATGGCTTCACCCTCTAGATGCTAGCAAAAGCAAGGCGCCAGACCAACAAATACTGACAGATGGAAAGACTACACCCATCAAAAGCAGCCAGAAACTGTAAAGTGTCATAGAGGATTTAAGTGATTCTTTTGATTGTCAGTGTGTAAGAAGATGATACTGTTGCGAATTCGCGCCCGCCGGCGTGCGGACGGCAACATAACTCAGATCGCGGCACGTCGCTCACCGGACGGACAATTCAGTCGTGACCCTCTCGGACCAACGCCGGGAGCTAGTCACGGGTGGGGGTTTAACCTCACCACGATCGTGCCAATTGCCCACCCGCGCAGGATAGGGTCGCTCGCCAAATTCGATCAACCAAAGTACCTGCGCGAATGGTCGACCGGGCGATTGCACCACGCCACAGGCCGACTCCGGACACGAACCGCTTAAGCGGTCTGTTCCATGCTACAGTGATAACCGAGCGGTGTTATCATCGGCCTCGACGGTTCCGATTAATTATCGGGCGTATTACGCCCACTACGAACCCTTTACATGAAGCAGGATGGAGGGTCCATAAAGAAAAGACGAAGCGAAACGGGAAAACAGTTCACACAATGCACATTTATTACGTGACACACGGAAAGCACACATATACAGCCAAACAGTCAAAATGCACATATAGCAGTTAAAACAAAAGAAACAATGACGCAGAGTTACTACCGAATACGCATACACATGGCAACACTTATACAGTTCTACTTTACAGACGGCGCCAACACACATTTACTCAAAAGCAAAGGAAAGAAGCCACCCTCATAGACAAGGGGGAAGACAGGCCTGGAGGCCAATTTGTGCGCGTGACCTGGAGGAGCGGCCAGATCCGCGAGACCGGGGGGGGGGTCCTACCCGCGTCCTCGTGACGCGTTGGCAGACGAGCCGCAGATGTGGCCGCGTGGCTGTGCCCCAACTCCGTGCTCCTTGGTGGGTTTCGTTGGCACGACATTTGGAGTGGGGTGGGAACAGGGCCCCCTTGTTGCACTATCTCAGCGTGGGGGAAAGGGGGAATTGTGGATGCCCTGGGAAGGAGAATGGCTGGCTGGCTTGGGTCCCGCGACGAGCGATCTCGCACCGCGACCTCGTCGCCGATTTCCGTCCTTCTCGCCTCGGACCCGAGCTCCTTTGCCTCTTCCCGCAACTCTCCTCAGCGGACTGCAGAACCCAACTCGCTGCCACACCAATGACTCGACTCACTCTGCCCTGCCGACACACACTGCTACTGCCACACTCTGCCACGATTCGCCTTGCGCTCGCCGTTTTATAGGCCGGCAGGAGAAAACAATATGCAAATATCCGGATCAGGATGACCTCGGGGGCGGAGCCACGCTCGCCAATTGGACGGAGGAAAAGTGGGCGTGAACCTCCCCTGATCTTAGAATTTGCATATATCAATTTCACACAGACGCGCCTAGAGGCGAGGCCAAGCTGCTCCGCGCTTGCTAATTGGACGGATCAGAAGTGGGCGTGTAGCGTTCCTGATCCGAATTCTCCCTCGGAAAGGCCGCTATTTGCGCTCGCGGCTCGGTGCGTATCGCTGAACGAGCCCAAGACAGCCCGACGCTCAGTGTTCACAGGTGGTGCGGGAATGTCCGTAGAAGGAGAGAGGTGAGGGTGGTGGAGGGTTTATCGGTGGTTGTTTGATGGTTATGGTGCCGTTTGGGAATGGCGGTGATGCAATGATGTGGGATTGGGTTGTGAAGGTAAAGGTCATGGCTGTTGTTGTTGTTGTTGTTGTTGTTGTTGTCTGAGGGTTGGAGCGTGGTTGGTTCAAAATAAAGATAGAACAGAAAAATGGCTATCTCAAAGCGACGCATCCTGAATGAATCACATAAATTCCCTCTAGACAACGGATTTGGGGCTAACTACACATGTACTTAGAGATATCTCACCTACGGGCCCTGAATGGTGTAATGCGAATTTCCACAGCCGTAACAATACTTTCTTGGATTATATTATTCCATGTGGATGGGCAAGTTGAGATTTGATCCAGATTGGCACATGGGAAAGCCTCGGAAGAATTATTGTTTTTAATTTGGTGGATTGTTCATCACAAAGTAGACCATCAGCAAAATGGTAAAAGCAATTTTTCAAGAAAGCTGACAGGTCATTTATGTCAATTAAAAACAGTAAGGGTCCAAGGACGCTGCCCTGAGGGATGCCAGCTTCGAGCAGGAGCATGAATAATAACATGTGCTGTCGAGAGAGATATGCTGTTTTGCATGCATTTATAAAGCGAGAAATTGATATGGGAAGGGGGAAATTTGTACAATAAAACCGACTCGTAACCATCCTTGACTTACAAAACACTATATGTAACTGAAAACTGACTTTGAACTTCACATTATGAACTGAAGAAAAGGACCAGAAGAGTCATGGACTAATCTATCTTCCAGTTAAATATCCCATCTCAACTTACCTACAAATGTTACAAATTGCTCATACATTAGGTTTAAATGCTGTTATTTATCGAATACCCTGCCTGCAATTGACTTCATTCTTTGATGAAATATGTTTTAAACTACCAGGGGCTCTTGGAAACACCACGTAATGTAAAATGTGACTTCAAGACCTCAACTCTCCCCACCCACCCAACCCCCACTTCTCCATCTCTCCCCTTACACCCCACTCTCTCCTCCCTCCTCCCCCTCGCCCATCCCCCTCCACTCTCCTCTTCCGCTCACCCTGCCTTCTCCCCCTCCCCACCCTCTTTCCCCCCAATCCCTCCCCCACTGTCCTCACTCCTCACTCTTCCCCCCTGTCCCTCCTTCTCCCTCACCCCTCCCCATCTTCTCCCCTGCTCCCATGGCAAGAAGAAATTTCAAAGCGGTCCTGTATAGTATTTTGAAGTAGTTAGGACGTAAACCCCCCAGCCCCCACTCCCTCCCACACCCCTCTCCCTCCTCTCCTCATCCCCCTTCTCCTTTCTGCATGGCCGGGAAGGGCTTTCAAAGGGGCCCGACACAGTATGCATGCATCATATTGCTGGAGGTCCCTCGAGTTGGTTCGAGGTCCCATGAGGTGTTCCACATGAAATCAAAAATAAATCTGGGGATGAGACAGACAACAAAAACCCAAGGGGACAGGTCCTCACTCCTCTCCCAGTGGATGGGAAGAGCTTTCAAATGGGTCCTATATATAAATATGGTATGCATGCATCTCACAAAAGAATGTAATTTATTTTTAAAATTTGATCCCCCAAATAGGTATTTCCTTTTTTCTCCGAAACTACACACACGATTCTGATGTTTGACCACAACCTTCATCATCCGTGGTGTACCAAGGTTTGTTTAAAGCATTAAAAAACGACTGAACTGACCAATGAACGTAATAACACACTAGATCTGGTGTTCTCAAACAGCCAGCTTACTGAATGTGGCATCATTGAATGTTATTTGTCAGATCACAAATCCATGTGGACAACATTATCATAACAGTGGTTCATTGGACCATTTTGCTGATTCTATCCCACATTGACTTCCTCCTCAGTATCATTATTCCACCAGTTGAGCGCCCAGAGGTATTGCCCCTATTTTTACATTGGTGCATCTGGATGAATAATCACAGGGCTTACTCTACCCTCTTGCGAAATCTCCCAAAAATTTATTTTAAGAAGGGTACTCTAAATTGACAATTTCCACGACTTGCGTCAGGGAACATATTGACAGTTGCGCACATTACTCCATGGAAATCTCTGTAAATAATATGCTAGCAAATACAATAGCAAATACAAATACAAAAATAGGACCGCACGTCCCGAAGCTCAACTGGTCAGGAGCAACCGTCACTCAAACCCCCTTTGACTCCCTTTGACCCTGATTTTTTTTAATGCTGTGAACAAACTTTGGTCATCATGGGTGATGAAAGTTGTGGTCAAGTTACATCGAAATTGTGTGTGTAGTTTCAGAGAAGAGAGCAAATAACTATTTTGGGGGCAAACTGCTCACCCCCCCCCCAGACTTCTTTAAAGAGCGCAGATTTTGATGCGATCAATACACTTCGGTACCTTAAGGGTGATGGAGGTTGTGGTGTCATGTTTCATCGAAATTGGTTGTGTTGTTTCAGAGAAGAGAGCAAATATATATTTTTGGATGGGTGTCAAACCACACCCACAATAGTCCCTCTAAATGTGTGCAGATTTTGATGTGGTCAATATACTTTGGAACATTACTGGTGATGAAAGTTGTGGTCAACTTTCATCAAATTGTGTTTGTAGTTTCGGAGAAGAGAGCAAATACCTATTTTGTGGGGTTGAAAACCCCCCACCCCATAGACTCCCTAAATGAGTGCAGATTTTGATGCGGTCAATACACCTTCGTAAGGCATCAGATACATGACAGGGCCAAAAGTATGTGGACACCCCTTATAAATTGTGGATTCGGCTATCCAGCCACACCCATCGTTGACAGGTGTATAAAATCAAGCCATGCGATCTCCAAAGACAAACATTGGCATTAGAATGGCCCGTAGTGAAAAGCTGTGACTTTCAACATGGCACCGTCATACAATGCCACCTTTCTAACAAGTTGGTTCATCAAATTGATAACTAAAGTCCAGTTGCACTAATAATATACCAGCATATATAACTGGCAAATACAATAAGGGGAGAAGAGGAAGAGGCGGGGGAGAGAAGGAGAAGAAGAGATATGTTGGAGGGAGGAGGAAGGAGAAGGAGAATGAGAAGAAGAAGAAATGTAGGAGGGAGGAGAAAGAAGAATGAGAAGAAGAAGATATGGAGGAGGGAGGAGAAGGAGAAGGAGAAGGAGAAGAAGAAGATATGTAGGAGGGAGGAGGGAGGATAAGAAGAAGGAGATATGTAGGAAGGAGAGGGGAGGGCAGAGATAGGATGGAAGGGGAGAGTGAGGAGGGTGGTTGGAGAAGGTATTGAGAGCGAGGAAGGGTGCAGGAATGAGGAGTGGGAGCAAGGAGGGGTGGGGGAGCTAGGAAGGGGGAAGAGCAAGGAGTGTGGAGAGCGATGCCTCACCAAAGATCTCAATGCACTTTGCGAATGGGGGGGGGGAGGATGGGGGAGAGGGGAGTGGGAAGTGGAGAGGGGGTTGGGAGGAGATGAGGGAAGGTGGTTCTGGAGTTGCATTTGGTTGGGGGACTTGATGGGTAAAGGAGGGTGGTGTTCTCGACTTCCGTTTTGTAGTGGGACTTGTGGAAAAGGAGGGGAGGGGGCAATACCTGATTGAAGAGAACGGGGTACATTATTAAAGGTGCACGTTAATAGAGCATACGGAGACCACCAGAGATGTCCATGAGAGATGGAGAGGGGGAGAGGGGAGGGGTTTGGGAGGAGGAAAGCGTGAGTGGAAGGCAAAGCAGCGTGAGGGGAAGAAAAGGGAAGGCAGTGTGAGGGGAAGGGAAGGTGGTGTGATGGGAGGGGAAGGGAAGGAAGTGTGAGTGGAAGGGAAGGGCAGTAAAACACTCCCAAACAGAAACATTTTCTTTTTACCCTCCAGGTTCAATATACAACTGGGTGGGAACATCTAAAACCCATGCTATCAACCTGGCAAAGGCCTGCCTGCATGCATGCATGCTCGCACATGCTGCGACCTTTGCACCCCCCCCCCCCCAGTTCGGCTCACTCTGAATACGATTCATAGATGATACATTCTGGAGAAGCCGTTTTAAATTGAAAACGAAACCATCAGTCGTTATCAGCCCCCTTAACAGAAGGGGGAGAGGGGAGGGGAGTGAGAGGGAGAGGTGGGAGAGATAGGAAGGGAGAGTCATGGGAGAGGAGGAGGAGAGTTAAGAGGGGGAGAGGGGGGATTCTGGCAGATGTGACTTCCAGTTTAACGTCCATCTGAGAGATGGCACACACATTGATGAATCACCCTGCATGTGAAACACTGGGTGACAGTTTTTCCAGCTGGGTCGGGATAAAAAAATCAGGCTAGACAGCTGAGAGCGAGCATGTGTACCTCTCCGCTATCTTGTTATGATGTGGCGTTTCATGCTGCTGAGGATTCATTCAATGCCTTAGAAAAACTGTAAACATTTTTTTACTCATTGCAATCATCTAATTTAGTCTGGTGTTGGCTTAGTGGTTAAGGTGACTGGCTTGGGACCTTAGGTTCCTGAGTTTGAGCCCATGTTCACTATTGAGTTAACATCAGGTGGGGTTGACTCAGCCTGTCATTCTTCCGAGGTCAGAAAACATGAGTGCCAGTGTACTGGGATAATAACCATTCAGAGTGACCTGCGTCAGAGTGGCGAGCCATCCAGGACTGTACTCCTTGCCAATGAAACTGCCTCGGCAGCCCAATTCAGGTTTATGGCACAAAAGGAATGGTATTGTATTATATATAAAATCATCTAATTTTTTTTTCCTTCCTAATTCCAGAGATGTCCCCACAGAGAACTGTGTCATGATATCGCCTTGGAAGCCTGTCAAGACCAAAGCTCGAAGAGCACTTGCCAAATGGCTTAATCACTCAAGGAAGAATTCCAACGAAATGGTTGAAGAAACATTTGAAAACGAAACGTTTAATTTTTTTTTAATTGTCTCAATATATGTATCGAAGTGATGGGTTGTATCATGAAAGCAGATCGTACGAAAAGGGGAAACATAGAAAATAAAATTGCACATTTTTAGAGAGTAAGCCACCACCTGAGGCACTGCACAGCGTGGGGCCAAACACATATGAGTGGGGACTGAACTTTGTTCAAGTCAATCGATATATTCAGTAACAGTGTGAATACTTTTGCTGTGTATGGCCATGGCTTGGAAATGAACAATAAAGCAGCTTGTAGAGCACTTGCCAAGTGTCTTAAGCACTCAAGCCAGCACAACAACAAAATGGTTGATAAGGAATGGCTGGCTTGGCAAGCAATTGGCAATCACTGTTCGGTCATATAAATACCATGCGCCTGGAATGTCAAACAATATCCGAATTGGACAAATGGACGCTTTTTTTAGTAGTCGGAACTGCTGCTGAGGCCAATTATGAAGATTAAATTTTGAAATTTGGCTCAGATGAAGATATTTTTGAGGTTATAGCATGTGCGGAAATTAAATAAAGCCAGAAACGCTGCCGTCTCTGGGCGTTTATAAGCATTGCGATGTATACAGAAATTTGAAGCTATGATGAACAGGCATTCAATAATATGAGTGAGGAAAGAGAAAAAAAATCTTTATTATTAAGAAATCGCTGTGGCCTGTTAAAAGTAAAGGCGTTGTTTGTTGATCAGGCCAAAAAAAATGGCAGGTTCAGACCCTAGCGAGGTAACCCAGGATGCGCCTTCAGACCCCATCGAGAGTGAGGTGGTTGAGGATGCACCTGATAAAGGATATGATTAAATAAGGCTGTTAATTATCTTCCAAAGGGGTGTTTTAATTAACCCAAACACCCAATTTTCTCTCCTACACTTTCTTGGAGTTCTGTTGGTGTGCAGGCAAAGTTTCAGGTTGATAGGTTTCACGTTTTTGGAGTTATGGGACACATACACATACACACACACACACACACACACACACACACACACACACACACACACACACACACACACACACACACACACACTGACATTTGTTGTTATAGATATATACTGTACATACTTTCAGCTTGCTGATTGCTTCATTCAATCATCAATGGGACACCATTGATTGTTGAGTTGTCAACCCTTTTTGGCAAAATCTCTGAATGGCAGGTAAATTTACACTGTTTTGTATGTGGCAGGTTCACCATATATTTATACTTGTTGCATGTTATTAAGACTTCAGTGAAACAAAGAAAGTGATGTTTGAGTTATGGATTGTGCTGAAGTACTGGAGAGAAGAGACATTGCAACGGATTTGCAGAATAAATGAAGACAAATGGGTGAACAATGCACATAAACATTATTTCCTTTGACCTCTATCAAAAGCAGCCAATCCCCCCCCCCAACCTCCTCCAATCCCTCTCGACTTTATCCAATATAAACCCGACACAAACTGACTTTTTCACTCTTCCTCTTTCGCCTGATTCTCGCTCAATTGTGCACTTCATCCGATTTGTTAGTCCTCGTCTGTTCATTCTCCGTGGAGCTAGTCCAGCCTTAACAGCTCAATGCGAAATTGATTAGCAAATCCGTGGAAGTAGAGTTTGTAAGCCTATAAAGTGCAGGACAAAGGCAGAAGGAAGGTTATCGTTTTGCCTTCCAATGCTCTAGCTCATCTTAGCACTGTTTCAGTCGCTCTTATTTGAGCCAGGCATCCAAAGATAAATCTGCTCCCTCCCTCGTTCGAAATTCCTCTTTCGAAATCAAGCAACAGCACTTGCACACAGCTCGCTGACCATCCTTCCACAACAAACCTGCAATCAACAGCCATTTAATGGGAAATTTCAAGGTTTCACTTGAACCTACCTTAAAGGTGCACCTGATCGTGCTGCCACCGTGTTTATCACATGCATAGTAAACCGGCAAATAAACGGCAGAGAGAAAGAAAATTTCTCTTTGTCAGTGCAGTCGCCGAGATTCATTTGCAGTCAATGCTGCTGCCTTCGCTGTTATAAGCATGTGTTCTGCTTGCTAACCTCAGGGTTTCTCGATTCAAATTCCTCTCTGCAATAACTGCTGTTACACAAGACCGGATGGATGATAGATGGGGGAAATAGTGGGTGGTGCGTGCAATGATGAAAAGTTTCACGTTTACAATTAATTGTGTCAAAATAACCTTCTTTCTCACAATAAACTTGTTGATTTTTGTGGCTGAACTTCGAAGATCCACCTTCGAGGGCCATGCGCCGATTAATCGTTCAAAAGAAGAGAATATTTGAGGATGTATTTTTTTTTTTGCACCCTTATTCTTCGGAACCCCACCCGAGTATTATTCTCATCTCCTCTCCAACTATTTTCTGCTCTACCTCCATATTATCCTCCTTCCCTCCAAGGAACCTTTTTCTGCATAAGTTATATGTGCAAGTATGTGATTTTTTATTTATTTTTTTATGATCAACACATCTGGATGACACAGAATATGATCATTCCATTTTATATCATGAATAAAATCATGTGATGTGATGATAAAATATCATTTATGTCGTGTGATGCAATGCCCCGTGCGTTTGTAAATATAATAGTAATTCATAAATATATGTGAAAATATTATGGGTTCAGACTAGGAATCAAATCCAGGTCCTCTGGGTAGACCATTGGTAGATAATGACGCATCAGTAGAGAACGTCAAATCAGAATTGACTTTGTTGATCGGTGTCCATGAGACTGTTCTTCATCAATATATTATTTAGTTTGCACCATTTGTAACCCCCAAAGGCCCATAATTTTCCAAAATATAGCAAAGGATCTCTAAAGCCCTGAACATTGCAAATAAAACAACTCACTTGATGATCTCTCAGAAGGATGGTGTCTTCTGACAAAACCTGAAATTTGACAGTTTGCTGAAGAATTCTGTTTTTAAATTTATATATATATATATATATATATATATATATATATATATTATGCGGACAACAAAACGAATTTCCATACCGGATCGGTCGAGGCCCGGGTTACCAACGACCGCCACCGGTACCGGTGGTCAGCAGGGTACCAGTGGAAATTGTGCTACTGCTGGGCGAAGGAGGAGAAGGAGACGGGGAAGGCGAGTCCGGAGGCAGTGGGAGAGGGGGAAGGGTAGAAGTGTGGAGGTGAGAGTTGGAACTCTGAATGTTGGGACGATGACTGGCAAAGGGCGAGAGTTGGCTGATATGATGGAGAGAAGAAAGGTGGACATACTGTGTGTACAAGAGACCAAGTGGATGGGGAGTAAGGCGAGGAGCATTGGAGGTGGTTTCAAACTGTTCTACCATGGTGTGGATGGGAGGAGAAATGGTGTCGGGATAATCCTGAAGGAAGATCATGTCAAGAGGGTATTGGAGGTGAGGAGGGTGTCTGACCGAGTGATGAGTGTGAAGTTGGAAATTGAAGGGGTGATGATGAATGTCATCAGTGCATATGCCCCACATATGGGGTGTGAGATGGAATATAAAGAAGATTTCTGGAGTGAGTTAGATGAAGTGGTGGAGAGTGTATCCAAGGATGAAAGAGTGGTGATTGGAGCAGATTTCAATGGACATGTTGGGGAAGGGAATAAAAGAGGATGAGGAGGTGATGGGGAGAGTACGGGTCTCAACAAGAGAAATGTGGAAGGGCAAATGGTGGTAGAGTTTGCAAAAGAATGGAAATGGCAGTGGTAAACACGTATTTCAAGAAGAAGGAGGAACACAGGGTGACATACAAAGAGTGGAGGAAAGTGCACACAGGTGGATTACATCTTAAGTAGGAGATGCAACCTGAAAGAGATTAGTGACTGTAAGGTTGTGGCAGGGGAGAGTGTAGCTCGACAGCATCGATTGGTGGTCTGTAGGATGACTTTAGAGGTGAGGTTGAGGAAGAGAGTGAGGGCTGAACCAAGGACCAGATGGTGGAAGCTGAAGGAGGAAGACTGTTGCGTGAAATTTAGGGAGGAGGTGAGAGACAGGCGTTGGATGGTGGTAAAGATGGGTGGGATGATTGGGCAACGACAGCAGAAGTTGTGAGGAGATAGCTAGGAAGGTACTTGGTGTGACATCTGGACAGAGGAAGGAAGATAAGGAGACTTGGTGGTGGAATGAGGAAGTACAGGAAAGTATAAGGAAAAAGGGGTTGGCTAAAAAGAAGTGGGATAGTCAGAGAGGTGAAGAAAGTCGGCAGGAGTACAAGGAGTGGCGTCGAAAAAAAGAGAGGTGGCGAAGGCCAAGGAAAAGGCATATGACGAGCTGTATGAGAAGTTGGATACAAAGAAGTGGAAAAGGATTTATACCGATTGGCAAGACACAGGGACCAAGCTGGCAAGGATGTGCTGCAGGTTCGGGTGATAAAGGACACAAATGGGAATGTGCTGACGAGCGAGGAGAGTGTGTTGAGAAGGTGGATGGAGTACTTTGAGGAGCTGATGAATGAAGAAAATGAGAGAGAGAGAAGGTTGGAAGAGGTGGAGATAGTGAATCTGGAAGTGGGGTGGATCAGTAAGGATGAAGTGAGGACTGCTATGAAGAAGATGAAAAGTGGAAAGGCGGTTGGCCCAGATGGAATACCAGTGGAGGCATGGAAGTGCTTAGGAGAGATGGCAGTGGGGTTGTTAACCAGATTGTTTAATAAAGTCTTGGAAAGTGAGAGGATGCCGGCGGAGTGGAGATTAAGTGTACTGATTCCGATTTTCAAGAATAAGGGTGATGTGCAGAGCTGTGGAAATTACAGAGGGATAAAGTTGTTAAGCCACACCATGAAGTTGTGGGAAAGAGTAGTGGAAGCTCGGTTGAGAGGAGAGGTGACGATCTGTGAGCAGCAATATGGGTTTATGCCAGGAAAGAGCACCACTGATGCGATGTTTGCTTTGAGGATGTTGATGGAGAAGTATAGGGAAGGCCAGAAAGAGTTACATTGTGTGTTTGTGGATTTAGAGAAAACATGATAGGGTGCCAAGAGAGGAGTTGTGGCATTGTATGAGGAAGTCGGGAGTGGTGGAGAAGTATGTGAGGATCGTGCAGGATATGTATGAGGACAGTGTGACAGCGGTGAGGGTGTGCGGTAGGAATGACGGACCGGTTTAAGGTTAAAGTGGGATTGCACCAAGGATCGACTCTGAGCCTTTCCTGTTTGCAATGGTGATGGACAGGTTGACGGACGAGATCAGACTGGAGTCTCCATGGACCATGATGTTCGCGGATGACATCATGATCTGTAGGGAGAGTAGGGAGCAGGCTGAATGAGCCTTGAGAGAGGTGGAGGTACGCACTGGAGAGAAGGGGAATGTTAGTCAGTAGGAGAAGAGACGGAGTACATGTGCGTAAATGAGAGGGAGGGTGGTGGTATGGTGCGGTTGCAAGGAGTTGAGGTGGGGAAGGTGGATTGGTTTAAATACTTGGGATCAACTGTCCAAAGTAACGGAGAGTGTGGGAGAGAAGTGAAAAGAGAGTGCAGGCAGGATGGAGTGGGTGGAGAAGAGTTGCAGGAGTGATTTGTGACAGAAGGGTAGCTGCAAGAGTGAAGGGAAAGTATACAAGACGGTAGTGAGACCAGCTATGTTGTATGGTTTGGAGGCGGTGGCGCTAACAAAAGACAGGAAGCAGAGCTGGAGGTGGCAGAGTTAAAGATGCTGCGATTCTCGTTGGGAGTGACGAGGATGGATAGGATAAGAAATGAGTGTATTAGAGGGACAGCGCAGGTAGGACGGTTTGGAGACAAAAGTGAGAGGCGAGATTGCGATGGTTTGGACATGTGCACAGGAGGAAACGCAGTATATCGGGAGAAGGATGTTGAAGATGGAGCCGCCAGGCAGGAGGGAGAAGAGGAAGGCCAAAGAAGAGGTTCATGGATGCCCAGTGAGGGCGGACATGCGGGTGGTTGGAGTGTCAATGGAAGATGTGGAGGATAGAGCAAAATGGAGACAGTTGGTCCGCTGTGGCGACCCCTAGCGGGAGCAAGCCGAAAGAAGAAGAAGAAGATATATATACATATATATATACATATATATATATATATATATATATATATATATATATATATATATATATATATATATATATATATATATATATATATATATATATACACTGTCGAGGCTCATATGAGAGCTAACACACAGAAACACACAACAAGGGGAGCAGGAGACAAGAAGGGTGGGAGAGGGAAGGAAAAAAACAGTGGGGAACAGACATGAGATCTGTGGAAGGGAGAGGGAGGGATGGGGCAGGGTACACAGGGTAAACAAGATAAACACAACAGGGACTTTCAGGGTGGAAAGCGGGGAATTTGGAGGAGGTGGATTTGGGGTGGATTCACGGGGGGGAGAAAAGATCGTGTTTTTTTTATGGGGGAAGATAAGAGACAGCAGTTTTGAAGACCTGGAGGGATGAGTGGGATTGCAGAGAGTGTGGGAGTTTGTTCCAAAGGCAGGGGAAAAAGAGTATTGAAAGATTGAAGGTGAACAGTGATTCTTGATTTTGGTAGTTTTACCAGAAGGGAGTTGCTGGTGGACCTTGAGTGCCCTGTGGAAATATGGGGGTGGGGGGGGGACATATCTCAGACAGAGTGGGGAGGGGGGGCCAGGCCAGAGAGGAGACAGTCGAAGACAGACAGATGACCGACCTGCGTGCATCGAGAGAGTGAGAGACCCAAACACTCAGCCTCATCATGGGAGATACCAATAATTCTACATGCCTTGGTTTCCATAGCATGAAGCCGAGAAAGGTGAGAGTTGGGAGCGTCAGCCCAGAAGGGAGAGTAGTACTCCATCTGGCTGTGGACAAAAGCTTTGTATGTGGTCAGGAGCTTGGGTGTGCCAAGGAAGGACTTTGCACTGCGGAGGATTCCCAGTTGGCAACTGGCTTTGGAGGCAAGGTTGGAAATGTGGCTTTCCCGGGAAAGATCATGGCAGATAGTGAGACCCAAAAGTTTGAAAGAAAGGACTTCTTCCAGAGGATTGTTGAGAAAGTAGATTGGGGGGGGGGGGGGTTCCAGTTTCTCGAACGTATCCAGCACCATAAACCAACTGGTGAAAAGTAATGTAGACCTTGGAATGAAAGGACGACTGCCTTTAAAGCAACGTAAGTCCTACTCCAGATTATATCCCATGACAAGGTAAGTCTTCTGAGTTTGCTATTTATCCACAAAGACGCAGGTAAATCATTACTATGATATAAATAATTACTATGATATGTTACAAGTATGATATAAAGAACGTGGTGAAATTCCTTGCACACCGCACGCCCGGATTTTAACAGATATAGATCATACCGAGAAACACAGAGCATTGGTCGACAACAGGTCTGGCTGCCCATCCTGAATCAGTCCGTTCAGATCCATCCCATGAAACGAGAGCACATACGAGGTCGCAGCGTTCAATATACCATCCCTGTCCATCCCTCTGCTGCAGGATTCCTTTTTGCTTGGTCTTCACTGCATACTCGCATATGCATTTTTAAAAGCATCAAGTTTTTTTTTAATCATTTCGTAAAAGTCAGAATAGTGTTCTGAATTTAGCCGACTCTTTCCCAAGTAATACTCAATAATATATTAACGAAGCTGGAGTTCCATTATTCGTTTGCATGCCTCTTGTGATGTGTAAGATGGAAATCTTGTGCCGTCTGCACTTTCAACATGACGTCATTTTATTTCGGTGCAAATTTGCAAAAATCACCTGTGGTGGACACCACCTTGCCGTGCCTTCCATTATGATACATTTTCCGTGTTTTATTGTGATTCTCCATCTCATCGTGCGTGGAAGCTATTACCAGTAATTATTTGGAAATGCTATAATTGAAAAAGAAAATATTGACAATTCTGGGGTTGTGTGAGCATCTCGTTCCGAGAGCATATTTGAACGACCTCATTTAATGGTTTTGTGTCTTTCCATGAACATAGCGTGACTTCCATGTGTATTCTCATTTGTGGAGTACACAATGTTCATGCACTGGTAGACAGCCCAGAGGTATGCATACTCGCTTCTTCGCTGTCGAGCATGGATTTTAATCTCAGCCCAGCTATAAAATGATATCCTCGTGTTTCGCAGGAAGGACGAGGCATCAGTGTTTGTGCCATCCTTCGGATGGACGTTGAACTGGGAGTCCCATCTGCCAGCATTAGTTGATGGATGATAAAGGTACCATGGTGTGCTTGGATAAGAGTAGGAGAGCTATTGCTGGCAACCTGGTAAAATTCTAAATTCCTTCACTTATCAGTTGAGTATCCTTCTTTGGAGTGGAAACCCATCCAGGATTGCAACGTTCGCCAAGAAACTTCCACGGGAGCCTTCTGTGCCAATGGTGCGAGGAGGAAAAACAAAGGACAAACACAACGGTCATCCGTAAATATGCAACAAAAGCAATAGCCCAGCCATTTATTGCAGGCTGTAATATAAGGCAGCGAGCAGTAGTGCAGACACCAAGCTCGAGGTATGCAATAAGCGTCGAGCTTATTACCGATTCAGACCGTTAACTCGCATGTGGAACAGCAGATGAATGAGCACTGGCTGATGGCAGAGAGCAAGGCTCTCAGCAGGTGCCTAGTGGATACCGTCTGGCAGAGCTCCGCTAACTATAGGTGAGGTCCAACACGTTAACTCGCGCAGTCAGATTCAGAGCCTCTCCGCCACTCAAAGTCATCGTTCATCGGTTTGTTGCTTCATTGCATTCAGATGAGTCAGACCAGAGCATGTGTTTATATTGTTACGAATCTGAAACCTTTTGCACACAGACAGACAGCAGTCCCTAAGCTAAGTTATTTCGATAAGTATGTGTTTATAGTTCGGGTCCTGTCCCTTATGTCTAATGGGAATTTCCTGTGTGCGCTGCGGGTTTCTTTTATAGTCAGGTTTTTTACATCCCGAAGTCGCACAACGCCAACAAAACCCTCGCTTCACTCCTACTCCCACTCTGCGGGCAAACAAGTGCTTCACCCACCCAGCTTCACTTATTCGCACCGACTCCATTGCCCACGTGTTTTTGGCTGAAGGCGTGGGCGGAGCCTCCATTGCCTCAGATCAAGGCTCCGCTCCGAAGAAGGGCATGAAGCATTTCCTCCAGCCAATGGGAAGCCAGAATACCAGCACTCACTTCGGCAGTACAGAAACAACTAAAGGGGGAGCACTCGGTAGAGTGCAAAACCTCCGCCGCCAATACTGCTAGGTCACTCAAGTGAACCTGATATCCCATTCATTCAATTTGACGTCAACAGTGCTGACAGAGTTATAGTTTGCAACTTTCCCTTTTACTTTTAACTTTTACATACTCAATTCATTCGTCATAACTTGATTCCTTGAGACAGAAATTGATTTTACGTGGGTATATCCACCTGAAGTTCCAAAATCAGCCGCAATTATAATTTTGGCATGTTTTTTGTTGGAAATCACTACTAACATGTAGAAATGCAAAAAAAAAAATCGAAATTTTGTTGAAAAAAAAGTTGCAAAATTTTTTTTTCTCGAACAAATTTTTTTTTGGGATGGGGGGGGGGGTTGGAAATCACTTAAAACATGTAGAAATGCAAAAAAAAAAAAATTCAAATATTTTTTTCAAAATGGCCGCCATAGCGGTCATATTGGATTTTGGACCAAGTCCAAAATTTGTTCCACGGGAGCCTTATGTGCCAATTCCACGTTCTCCTCCCCCCCCCCCCCACGAACCAGCTCGTCTCGACCAGACTACACAAAGCGGAAAGGTGCCTGACCGAACTCTTACCCTCAGTTCGCCTTACCTCCTGACCTGAAGGGTCAAATTAAGGCCAACCGGCCCCATTTCTTTTGGTTGTGTGTGTGTGTGTGTGTGTGTGTGTGTGTGTGTGTGTGTGTGTGTGTGTGTGTGTGTGTGTGTGTGTGTGTGTGTGTGTGTGTGTGTGTGTCTGTGGCACCCATCCTGTAAGTAGAGACTGTTAAGTGCCTGTGTTCATTGTAAATTGCATTTCTTTGATTCGGATAACTCTGCTCTGTGTCTCCCTCCCTATTGTAAATAAATATCTGTTAAATGTTCCAGTTCATTGCCTGTCGTTTCTACCATTGACCCAGCGTGGTGCGAGCTTGAGAAGTAGTAAGGCCGTTTGTGCCGTAACTTGTCATTGGGACCGGCGCGGCTCTGGTAACTCCCGCTCGGTTACGCCGGACCCAAGTCGGTACATGCGACTCGGTTCGGCAGAGTCGGCCGAGAGTGTGGTTTCCCCGGTAGCTAGATGGCGTGAGTACTTAGATAAATGGGAATAGACAAGTGGACCCTACCTCATTCCATCTAAATATTGGCGAACACGGTCCTTTAAGTGACCCGTCGACTCTGGAGTTATCCGGGATGATGATCTTTTAATTCCGGGTGTTCAGTGGGAGACAGCCCTATTGCTCCATCTAGCAGTCGTTCCTCGCCACCGAACCTGGCACCACAACAAATTGGTGTCAGGAGCGGGTTCGGACCCCTCCCCCTCCATAGAGAAATTCACGGGACTCGGATCAGGGGTGCATGGAGCAACCCCCCTCCCCCTCCCTGTTCCCTCCAAATTAAGAGCGTAAATTGTTCTCAGACACACCATGGCGGGCCAAGTCGGGCTGGAGCAGGTAGGTTGAGACCTAAGTTTAAGGGAATCCATGGTCCAGGCCGACACCCCCATGCAGGAAGACATTTCCCCGCAGCCAAACCCAGAGGTTGTAATGGGCGCGGGAGGGGTGGCGCATGAGCGCCCCTGCATCAAATTCCACCCCCACCCCCCCCCCCCGATCCCTGCCGGTTCTGCACACCATCATGGCGGATCAGCTCCGCTGAGTCCACTTGACATGAGCCATTGTTGGAAATATTGACGCGGAGGATGGATGCGAATGCGCACCGAATGGATGCGAATGCGCAAATGATGGACCGGAATGTGAAGGAAATTGAAAACAGAATGGAAAATAAAATGGTTGAGATGAGGGGTGATATGCGAACACAGAGAGGGGAAATGCATAGCATGGGGTTAAACCTGCAGGTGGGTCTGGAGGGATGAAAGGCAAAATGGCGGATTGGAAAATGGTGCCTGCACGTGGGGAAACGACCGAGTCAGGGGGGCGTGTGACGGTTGTTTGGACCGCAATGGAGACGGGTGAGGTCGAGGGGACAAGCAGCGCCACAATTAAGGGGGAGACGGATAAAGTAATAAAATACGAGGGGACGACGGAGATAAGGGAAGCGACGGAAAGATTAACAAAGACAGGGGAATTAGGAAGAGAGGAATTAAATAAAGTTAACGAGCATACACAAGTAGAGTTATGGGTGGACATGAAGGTTGAGCTTGGGGAATGTGCTGAGAGCCAATGCGGGGGTCAGTTTAACCTCCTTCACGAACAGGGGGAGACGGTATGCTCCCTCGAAGTGGATCGCGACCAGGTGAGTCCGGTCGGGCCGTGCGAGATCGAGGATACATGCCGAGTGCATGGATACGAAGGATGCATGCCGAGTTTTGGAGGGGCAGAGGCCTCGGGACCCCTTGAACCAACCCAAACCCCCAGCGTGATTGTATAAAACCCCCAAATATAAACTAGAAGGGCACTCGGTGGAGCGCATACCTCTGCCACGTCATGCCTGATCCATGAGAACATATCGGGCCCAATAAATTTTTGAAATATCATGCTGTACAGTACAATGTTGTTTTTGGCCCTATCAAGGGTGAAGAATCAATTAAAAATTTAAATAAATCTCGTATCCAGACCCAGATTCGGATCTTCACCAAAATCGAACCAATTCTTTGTCACACACCCAACTTGTCCACAAAATTTCATCCGGATATGTTCACAACTTTTTGAGAAATCCTGTACACAAACAGGGACATACACAGACAAACAGAGAGAAAGGGGGTGAAAACATATCCTCTTTCACTTTCGGTGGTGGAGGTAATTAAACGTATCGCTTTTTCAAGTTTCTTCAGCTGTTTCGTGGATTGTTTGTTGAAGCCACTTGGCACGCTTTATTCAAGCTTCAATCAATGGCGATACCATGGTTCGATACCAGAGATAGAAAGGCAAAACAAATTAAATGATTACAATGAAGAGAAAATGTTTCAGTTGTGATGAAGTAATTAATCGTCACATCACGGCAGGAAAACAGAGAGGTACACATGCTCACTCTCATCTGTCCAGCCTGGGTTTGAATTCCAACCCAGCTCTAAGCTGTCATCCCAGTGTTTCACACGCAGGGTGATTCATCAATGTGTGTGGCGTCTCATCTAACAGAATCCCTCTCCCCCTCTCTTCTCTCACCCCTCTCCCTCTCTCACTCTTCTCCCTCTCACTCCCTCACTCCTCTCCCTCTCTCACTCCTCTACCTCTCTCACCCCTATCCTACCCCTCTCACCCTCCCAACCCTACCCCCTCTCTCCCACCCCTCTCCCTCTCCTCCTCCTCTCTCCTCCTCCTCCCCTCCCCTTTGCTCTTTCCTGCCTCTGTCTCCACCACTCCATCTCTCTCTCCCACCCCTCTCCCTCTCCTCCTCCTCTCTCCTCCTCCTCCCCTCCCCCCTTTGCTCTTTCCTGCGTCTATCTCCACCACTCCATCTCTCTCTCCTACCCTTCCTCCCTCCCCCTGCTCCCTCACCCCTCCCCTCTGTTGAAGAGACTATAGCATGTATGAATCAAATTTGGGGTGAGCCGACCGGAGTGGTGCAAAGGTCGCTGTATGTACAAGCATGCATGCAAGCAGACCTTTGACAGGTAGATAGCATGGGTTTTAAATGCTCCTGCCCCAGGTCTCCAGAGTATCCGTGTGTGTGTGTGTGTGTGTGTGTGTGTGTGTGTGTGTGTGTGTGTGTGTGTGTGTGTGTGTGTGTGTGTGTGTGTGTGTGTGTGTGTGTGTGTGTGTGTGTGTGTGGTCATTAAGCATAATATATCACTCTCTTTGTAAGCCCCACCCTCCTCCCCTCACCTTTCTTTATTATCTCACCCCCCTCTCTATCTCTGTCCCCTCATCCCTCCCCCTGCCAAATAAAATTCAGCGCTCTCCTCTACTCTCCTCTCCTCTTCCCCCTCTCTCTCTCCCCCTGGTGGCCAGTTGCTCTGTGTGTAAGTGTCATAGTGACGTGTTGGTGCGTGTGTTAACTCTGCATTGTCCCTTGTGCTCTGTTGTCTTCCTTACGCAGATGTGCAGAATTTTCTTCTCCCCCCCCACCCCTCCTCTTGTGCCCCCATTTCCAGAGTTAGAGAGAGAGGGAGAGAAGAGCATTTGTGGTGGTATTTGGTCCGTTCCTTGTGCTTTGGGCGGTACCCGTGCCGATGTACTGTTGTGTATTATTAGTTTATCACGTTTATTTATTTATTTACTTATTTTTTATTCATTATTCCTTTTCCTTTCGTTTAAATTATTCTTGTTTTCTCGCGACCCCTCGAAGTTTGAACAGTGTTCGCAGATTTATGTTTATACATCCAGCCATTGAAGAGTGATGGCGGGTGTAAGTTCGCGGTACGCTTCCTTTGAAGCGCTAACCAGGAAACATGGCTTTGTTTGTTTTCCTCCATCGGAGATAAACATGGAGAAGTTAATTGTTGGTGTAGGTGAGATTATCGGGATTGAGAATGTTAAGGAGGTTTCCTGTATGAACAAAAATATTGTTTTTTTTTCGTTTCTCAAGTGCCCATGGTTGCTCAAGTCGTCGAGCGTGGACTTTTCTTTGATCCCGATATTTATGTTCCGTTTTCCCCTTTGGATACTCCCACAAAAATGTTGTGATTTCAAACTTACCGCCTTTTGTGAAAGGTTTTGTGATGAGATTGTATCCCAGTTAAAATTATACGGTACGGTTGTATCCCCATTAACAATGATTCCATTTCGTAGTCGGAATGATAATTTTAAACACATCATGTCGTTTCGTCGGATTGTTGATGTGATTTTACTGCCAGGTGTTTCAGGGTTTCACGCAGTCCTTCCTTTTCAAATCGAGGGACATACTTACATGGGATATGCAAACACAGACACCATTGTGTGTTATAGTTGTGGTGAATTCGGCCATGTTAAACGATCGTGCCCCAAAGACATGCCGAATAAAACTAGTGATGAAGACTCCTCGTCCCAACAACTCCCCGTCCCACATAATGCTCCCATTACAGAAGCAGAAGTTTCCCATGAAGCACCTGCTCCTACTCTGTTTAATAAAAGTACAAAAATAGCTCTTTCCCCTTCTCAAAGCACCGCTGAGCCTGGATCAAAAATCCTCGCTGCTTCAGCGGTTCCTCGCTCCTTCGCACAGGTGGTTGTGGGGACTTGCCCTGCAACACAGGCCCCATGTGCTTCGGTTTCACCAGTTGGTTCCTTGTCTGAATCACCTGGTACCTCTAAAATGTTATGTAACGACGTGAATGTTACCCTCCCCCCTCCACCTCTTTCTTCTCTTCCTCCTCCTCCTCCTTCCCCCCTTTGCTCTTCTCTCCCTCCCCCTCCCCTTGCTCCTCCTGTCTCTTCTTCTTCTTCCTTCCCTGTTCCTCCCCCCTCCTCCTCCTCCCCTCCCTGGTTTGCAACCTCCAACTATTACTACCAGTCCCCCCCAGACTGGACTTACCCCCTCCATACTCTCTGAGTCATCTCAGCCTTGTAGTGCTCCTGTTAAAGATAGCGACATTGCCATCACTATCGTTAATGACACACCCAAGGATGTAACCACTGAGAGTGTTCCTCTTACATCTTTAGTCCCAACTGAATTAACCATGGAGATTGAGAAAATGGGCAAAAGGCCCTGAGGAAATTGAGGACTATGATTCAGACGGTTGCTCCTCTCTGACGTCGAGTGCTTTTGGAGAGGAGCTCCTCCCCCCACCCCCCCAGATAGTAGTCTTGCTGATACTTTAATCTCTATTTCCGATATTTTAGATTTTTTAGAAAAAACTACTCGAAAAAAGCGAGTAGATCTAAATTATTTTTTCCCCAACTTGCGTGTCTTTGTCCAGAAAGCACAAATAATTGTTAACAACCCGGAAGCTGCTGCCATTTCCAGCGCTTCTTGTAAAAAGACTGAAAAAGTATATTCTTAAAGCAAGGAAGCACTTGATTGCATAAAAACTTCTTGATTATGATTATAGCAAGTTTAAGTATAAACGGAGGACGTAATCCTTCACATAAAGTCCAAACGATGCAGCTAATTAATAGTGTAAAGTTAGGTAGTCTTCTTTTACAAGAAACTCGGGCGACTGCGAGTTGCATGGCAGACTGGAGGCTGAAGTTGAAAGGCACTTGGTTTTTTAGTAACACAGCCTCCGTGAGTGCCGGTATTGCTTCTTATATCTCTGGACATCTTCCCATCTCCTCTCTTGTTTTTAAAGAAATTGTTCCTGGATATTTAGCTCTAATTGGTTATATATATATATATATATATATATATATATATATATATATATATATATATATATATATATATATATATATATATATGTATATATATAACCGCCAGCGGATTTTAATTGTCAATGTTTATGCCCCAAGTGACAGTACAGTCAGGACAGCCTTCTTCACAGATTCCTTCACTTTTCTGAATCATCTCACCCCGATACCCTATTGTGTTTAGGTGGTGATTTTAATTGTTCCTTAGACCCCGTCAGAGATCGGAACAGCCCTGAACCTCACCCAGCTAGTGCTAGGCCTTTGTCCACTCTCTTGTTACAGCATGATCTTGGTGATGTTTGGTGACTACAGCACGAGAACGTCCAACAATTTACTTGGTGTCGTTGCTTATTAAATAACATGTCGCTTGCAAAGCTTGATAAATTTTACATTAGTCTCTCCTTTTTAAATGGTGTAAGTTTTACTGACATCACTCCCTCTGGCTTTTCTGATCATTTTTTAATTAAAATGCATCTTTCTTTTCCTTGTCATCAGAGGAATGTTTCTCATTGGTCTTTTAACACCTCTCTTTTAAATGATTCCTTTTTTAAATCATCTTTAAAAGAAATTTGGCTTCGAATTCTAGAATCACGGAACGATTTTACAAATCTTTGTCGATGGTGGGATTATATAAAAGCACAAATCCCAGTCTTCTGTCAGCAATATAAGAATAAATTCACGAATGTAAAGCAAGTTAGGATAAGTATTTTAAAGAAAGACATCCTTTTAAACATGCCGGCGGCTTTATGAGGAACAAGCCCTGTTGAATTGTTTCATTCGAGAAAATGCTCTCGGAGTGCTAACCCGACTTAGAGTGAAAGGCCTGTCGACTTCAGAAACTTGCTGTAAAGACTTTTTTAACTTTGAAAAAACTACAAAGTTAAATCATTCACTGTTAAGCTTACTTTCAAGTTATGGACAAATCATTGAAGACATTGCTCAGTTGAAGTGTTTTATTTTGGATTTTTGCAAGAATGTTTTTACCACAAAGAAAAGTAATGAATAGAAAGAGCAATGTCTGATTTTATCCAAAATCTACCACAATTGGAAGAATCGCAACAACACTCTTTAGAACAAGATTTTACTGAAGATGAACTTTTAATAGCTCTTAATGACCTTCATGATCATAAAGCACCTATCTGGCTTTGATGGTTTACCTGTTGAATTTTATGAAACAATTTGGGATTTGCTTGGACCAACACTTTTAGATGTTTTTAAGTTTAGTTTACAAGATGGTTTGTTTCCTTTAAGTTGTCATCGTGCAGTCGTGTGCCTTATCCCGAAGAAAGGAGATCTCCAGACCTTGCAGAATTGGAGGCCTATTTCTCTGCTTTGTGCGGATTATAAAATCTTTTCCAAGGCCCTTGTAAATCGTGTGAAGCCTTTTCTTAGCTTTTTAATTCATTTTGATCAATCTTTTTGTATTTCAAACCGGTTTATTCATGATAATATATTTTTTAAATTCTGGACTTGTGAGATGTCTGTGCTTTTCAAAAGCAGAATGCTGGCTTGTTTTTACTTGAACAAGAGAAAGCTTTCGATTCTATTAGCGATGAATATGTATTTTATACTTTAAAACAGTTTGGTTTTGGGGCAACTTTTATATCCCATGTCTCATTGTTGTGTAATCATGTTTTTAGCATAATTAACGTTAATAATAGCTTGTGTGCACCATTGATGGTTGGATGAGGAGTCTGTCAAGGTTATCCATTATTGGGCATTCTCTACTCCCTCTGTATTGAACTCCTCCTAATTCGCCTTCGTGCTAGTCTACCAGGCTTTCCTGTGATGCCAACTGAAAGGCCAATTGTTATCTCAGCATATGCTGATGATGTATGTGTTGTGGTGCATAATAGTGACAATGTCACCATGTTATTAAATGACTTGGAAAAGTTATCTTCGGCTTGCACAACTACAATAAATTGGAGCAAATGTAAAGCTCTATGGATTGGCCATACCCCGGCTGTTGGTTTGCCTCATCTTCCCAGAAACTTGCAATGGGAGAAGGAAGGCATCTGCTATCTAGGTGTGTACATTGGCATCCCAGCTTTTATGGCTAAGAACTGGTTAAATACAGTAAGCCAGATTGATAATAGACTAGAGAAGTGGAGAGGAATATTACTTACCTTGTCGTACAGAGGTCGTGCCCTCATGATCAATAACCTGTTGGCTTCCTTGTGGCACAAAATGATTGCTCTGCACTCTCCTGAAGCACTGCTGCTGACAATCCAGAAACATCTGCTTGATTTTTTCTGGGGTGACAAACATTGGGTCAAGCCTGAAGTCCTTTACCTTCCTTTGGCAGATGGTGGCCATGGTCTTATTGACATTCTCTGCCGACTGATGGCCTTTCGAGTCGCCACTGTCCACCGCTTTCTTTTTTTCTGGATCACTGCCATGGTGCCCCACTGCTAACCATTTGCTGAAAATGACTGGCATGCTCGACTTCAATCAGGAACTTTTTCTGATGGACTTGCAACATGTGGACATCTCTCCATTGCCTTTGTTTTACCAATGACCTGTTGCAAACCTGGCAGCCACTTGTAGTGCACCGAGATATGTCTCACTACAACATAAACAACTTTCTCGACAAGCCTATCTTCCACAATGCACTTTTTCCGAACATTCCTCGATCATGTGCTTACATACAATGCTTCATAAACTCCGGTATACGTCTCATACGAGATCTGCAGATCGAGAACAAAACATGGCACTCAGTCGGGCAGATTGCGACTACCGTTGGAATGCGCTCTTTTAGAACTGTTTCCCAGCTCGTCCAGGAGGTTCTGCGTACCTCAAGAAGTATAGGACTCCATTTTGATACCACCAACGCTGTCCCTGCAATCCATTCCCCCTTCTTTCCACAGTTGCGTATAACATCACTGGCATTAACAGAAACTGTAATCCTGTCTTCCTCTCCACTTCCTAGTGTTGATAAAAAGTGCCTGTACCACCTTTGTGTCACCATACGACATCCTAATGTGTGCAAAGCTAGTTTTGGATCCCGATGGAAAGGGATTTTGCCTCCGGGATTGGCTGCCATGAATGTCCCACCGATTGTAAAACAGACTGGTGATATCTCTTGGAGTACATATGATTTTACCTACGAATGTTTTATTACATCATTTTAATGTTTTAAATTCTGTTTCATGCACCTTTTGCATGGCCTATGAAGATTTATATCATGCCTATGCTGACTGTGCAAGACTGACCCCACTTTTTACCTTTTTATCACAATTGTGCTGTCATATGAAAATTGTATTTACTTTACTTACTTTTATTTTTGGATTGCCGTTCAATTCTAAAAGTCATGTTGAATCTGCTCTCACCAATTTTATAATAGCTGAAGGGAAATTAGCAATCTATAAAACAAGGAAAACTAAACAAACCCTGATGCTGATTACAATGTTCTAACTGTTTTTAAGGCCCTCGCCGTGGCCAAATTACGTGCAGAATTTTATTTTCACCAAAATATTAATAATCTTGAACTGTTTAAGCAGAAATGGTGTCACGGGATTGCTTTGTCTAAAGTAGACCATAATTATCTTATCATTTCATTTTAGTTGTGTACTTGACTTTTTTATTATGTCTTGTTATCCCGCCCCCCGGAGTGAGGGAGCAGGATATTGTAATCGTCCGGTTTGTTTGTCTGTTTGTTTGTTTGTCTGTCTGTTAGCAACTTTACGGCAAAACGGCTTTTGCAAACACTATCAAATTTAATCCACAGGTGGGCAATGAACCTTGGACGACCTCATTAACTTTTGGGTCCAATTGTATCAAAGGTCAAGGTCAAGGTCACGAAAAGATCAAAATCGTTTTTCGCTCATAACTTCGTCAAAAATGATCTGATTTATTTCAAACTAAACTTATAGTGAACCTTATTATATTTGTCACTTATAATCCTACCCATTCCTATAGTGAAAAATGCATATTTGTGAAGATCGGTAGGGTCCGAAGTTTTGGGGGTCATGGTTGTGAAGAGTGCTATTTTATGGTCACATTCGATCCATAATTAATACACATATTAGTTAGATGTAGGGATTCGAACCAATTTTTTATATACTCTGTAATGCATTTTAAAACTCTCTATAGTTTTAGTGGCACTGTTCCCAGTAAGTCAGTCCACCAGATGCCCTCTAAAGGTACTGGCTGTGCTATTTTAGTGATAACAGACCGAGACATGTCCTGTCCTGGTAAAGCTAAACTTTATCTTGGGTTTCCCAAGCATTCCACTCCTGGGCTCTTGTTTAGTTTGAAATGCATTTTAAACATCTTCATAGCCTTTAGTGCCACCAGTCAACACATCCTAGGCATTGGAAAGACATTGCTACAGTGCTGCACTCAATTCTGGTCAACCCACATTCCACTCTTGTGGAACTAATAGGGCTTTGTGGGGAAAAAAAGCCTTTACTGTGATGCAAAAACTAGACATGTCCTTTACTCTTACAATTTCTGTGAACTTAAAAGGGGTTTTATTTGTCCTTCAAACATCCCACAGTGATAAGAAGCCTGGATAGGGGAGAGGGACTGTCTAAAAGAGTTGCTGGGCCCTAAGATAAGCTGTTTGACTGTTCCACCCTCCCTTGTGGGAGGGAAGGAAAACTCTTAGCTCATATTTGAGTACACATTTGGAGATCTTGTCACACCAACCAGGGTTAGAGTATAACCAGAGATAGATTGGAATTTGAGATAGATTTTATATAAGGGAGAGTTTTTGAATGTAAGACTCAGTGTGGTTTTGGTCGCTCTCCACTGAGCTAGTTGAGCTGCTAGCATCACCTCCGCTGGCGTGTGGTCGTTCAATAAAACTGCATTTTGGTGAATCCTCTTCGACTGACTCTTCATGCTGGGCCGGAGAACAGAGTCTTCACAATAGTCATCGGTCGAAATTACAAATTTTCCATTATAAATCAAAAAAGGTTAGGAATATGCGTGTTTACTACGGAAGACATATATAAAGTCCTTTGTTGGCTTTCATTTGACATCATGACCTTATGTGGCCTTGAAAGGTCAAAATCATTTTATGGTCATAACTTCATCAAAAATGGTTTCATTGACTTCAAACTAAGACTAAAATATTCCTTATTCTATTCCTTATAATCAACATTCAGGTTAAGGATGTACCAAATTTAAATTTGATCCCCAAAATAACTTTATGCCTTAAATGGGTGGGATTTGTTGTGCCTGGCACCGCTTGTTTTGTATGTTTATGTGTGGCTTTTTTTCTAAGCTTGTATAAATAAAGGTATACAAAAGTCAAAGTCTCAGTCTCAGTCTTTCTTTCTTTCTTTCTCTCTCTCTCTCTCTCTCTCTCTCTCTCTCTCTCTCTCTCTCTCTCTCTCTCTCTCTCTCTCTCTCTCTCTCTCTCTCTCTCTCTCTCTCTCTCTCTCTCTCCCTCTCTCCCCCTCTCCCTCTCTCCCTCTCTTCCTCTCTCCCTCTCTCCCTCTCTCCCTCTCTCCCTCTCTCCCTCTCTCCCTCTCTCCCTCTCTCCCTCTCTCCCTCTCTCCCTCTCTCCCTGCCTCTCTTCCTCTCTCTCTCTCCCAAGCACACACACAATCTCACACACACACACACACTCACACACACCCACACACACTCACCCTTCCTTGCAACCAATCGCTCCAACAGTGTAAAGCAACAGTTGGTCAGGCATCACTCTCCCCTCCTCCTCCCCCCACACCCTTCCTCACTCTCCCCCTCTTCCTCACCCCTCTTCCTTTCCCCTCCCTCCCGTTCTCCTCTATCTCCCTTCTCTCCCTCCCCTCCCTCCCTCTTTCTCCCCCACCCTTAATTCCCCCTTCAGCGAAGCGACGAGTTGTATATGCTGGCATGTACATACATATTGTTTCATGGAAGGGCAGGTGATCCATAGCTTGACTGTGATAAGTATTGTGTGGTCAGTCTGTGTCGTTTGTTACACGTGATGCTGCTGAGGCAGCATATCTGCACAGTGATTTAATGAAAATCATGACGTCATATATCACGTGTAAGGCAGCCATGTTGGAAAAACGGAAAATTTTTGGACCTCTATCTCTGAAACTGCACCTCGGAAAAACTTGAAACGTGGCACATGGCAATAACTCCTCATGGGGAATGTGTGATGTTTTTTTATGACATCATAGGTGCCTTCGTTATGATGTAGCATTCTACATATGCAATTATGACATCTGATCAGTATGAAAAGTTTTTGATCATCTGATCAGTTTTTGAGTGTCATCTTGGGATAAAATGGTGCATAGAAATTTTTTGATGACATCATCAGTCACGTGATTCGGCAGCCATATTGTTTGAAAAAACACAACAAAGCTTCTAAAATCTTCTTCTCTGAAGTGGCTGAACAGATGGAAGTGAAACTTTACATGTATGACTGCCTTTCCATGATGAACAAAAGGTTCACACATATGATGTCATAGGTCATATGGTTTAGCAGCAATATTGGATTTACGCGACAACCTATAAAAAAAACCTTCTCCAGAACAGCTGGACAAATTGAAGGGAAACTTCACACAAATGTTCCCCAAGCCTTAGGTATACAAGTTTGTTCAGGAATAATCGATACGTCACATGGGATTGAAGAAAAATATTAAATGTTTTTTTTCTGGAACTGCTTAATCAATTGATGTGAAACCACATTTATGATCGAGAAATGATGGGGAATACATGTTTTAAATTTCAACTTGATCAGACACATGGTCTGACAGTCAGAATCACTTAATTTTCTTGACATGGGTTAAAAAAATAAAAATTGGGAATAAGGCTCATTTGGCTGTGCTTGGATGGGTTTGAGGGGAGAGAAGTAGCAGTTGAAATGTGAATCCTATCCAGGTTCCTCCTGATGACTTTATTGCTTTTTGCTTGTTCGAGTTCCTTCTGATTACTTCAATGCAGTACTCTACCTATTTGGTCTTCCATTTGATTTGAATTGAATATATTTTATTCCCATTCTGAATTCAATTGAATAATGAATAATAATAATAATAACAAACGTCATAGGTCAGGGTCAGATGTCCGATGAAAGTGGGCTTGCATCAAAGCTTGATGTCTTGGTACCTGGTCATCACTGCCAGCAGTTATAAAGTGCAGTTCTAATTATGTCTCTTGTTAATTGCATAACACACCATTACAGAAACGACACAAAAATACACCACAGAAAATACACCACAAAAAATAAGTCCTGGTGCTGGTCTGCAATCTCCGATTGCTTTTTTTCTCGTTTTTATAAACCTAATTTTATACATGAGCAGATGGTGCAGGCATAATTAATCCACCAAGGTTGTTCCTTACATGCTGACGCTCTGCTAGCAAACGTTTGGATAGCGGGGCATGGTTTAAAACCAGGAACAACCAATCAACCCTGAGAACTTTTCCATGTGAGGGTGGAAAATGGATTGAAAGAAAAGAGAAGAAGAAACACACCAGAGTGAAGCGGCAAGTTATTGTGGAGCTTCAAGAAGTACCAGCGCTTCTTCATTCTTTTTGCTTCCAAGTTACCCTCGCCGAGGAGAGAGTATTGCATTTGGGTCCATTTGGACTTGCAAAATCGAAGATTTGTAGTGCTGTAGGTCAGTCGATTTTGTTATTCTGTCTGTCTGTTTGTTTATCGCCGACAGGTCAAAATTTTAAACCAATCTTCACGAACCTTCACCACGTGGTAGAGTTCGGCATAAGCAAGAAGCATATTGTTTTTGAGGTCGAAAAGTGAAAAGGTCAACATAGACCAAAGGTCAACAACTTAGGAGAGATTTTTAAAATCCTCAATTTTCATCCGATTGACTTGAAATTTGAACAAGATTTGCATATCAGGTCATTGTCCTCAACCACCTATTACTGTTGAGGTAAACACAGGCCAAAAGGTCAACATAGGCCAAAAGGCCAATTTTGGCCAAATTTTCTAAATCCTCAATTTTCATCCAATTGGGTTGAAATTTGAAAAGGGATTTACATATCAGGTCACTGAATTCAACCACCTATTATGTTTGTGGTCACCATCGGTGAAAAGGTCAGCATAGAACTAAAGGTCAGCATCGGCCAAATTTCTAAAATCATCAATTTTAATCCAATGAACTTAAAATTTGAGGAGCATTTTGATATCAGGTCACTGAATTCAACCACCTATTAATTTGAGATAAACATTGGCCAAAAGGTCAAAATAGGCCAAAAGGCCAATTTGGGCCAAATTTTCTAAATCCTCAATTTTCATCCAATTGGGTTGAAATTTGAAAAGGGATTTACATATCAGGTCACTGAATTCAACCACCTATTATGTTTGTGGTCACCATCGGTGAAAAGGTCAGCATAGAACTAAAGGTCAGCATCGGCCAAATTTCTAAAATCATCAATTTTAATCCAATGAACTTAAAATTTGAGGAGCATTTTGATATCAGGTCACTGAATTCAACCACCTATTAATTTGAGATAAACATTGGCCAAAAGGTCAAAATAGGCCAAAAGGCCAATTTGGGCCAAATTTTCTAAAATCCTAAATTTTCACCCGATTGACTTGAAATTTGAAGATAATTTTCATGTCAGGTCACTGAAGTCAACTACAAATTAATTTTAAGGTCAAAAGGTCAACATGGGCCTCATTTCTAAAATTGATAGATAGGGCCAAAAACTAAATGTATCACTATATCTCAAAAAGTTGTGGACGAGTAAAAACAAAACAAGGTGGATGAGTTGAGAAGGTGACAAGAACAAGCAGATTGGATTTTGGTTCAGATCCAGCCCTTCAGTGGGATACAAACATAAACTGTTTCATGTGGCAGATGTATGCGCTTTGCCAAGTGCCATTCTACTTTGTGCTGTTTTGCCAACTAGTCACTCTGTGAGAGATTTTTCATTTGTTTGTCTGTCCGCACAGAACTTTAATGTTTTTCTCTGCAACTGCTTGTCAGATCGAAACAAAATTTTCATCAAAGCAGCGACTATCCATGTGGAATGTTTTTTGATAATTATGATGTCATCAGTCATGTAGTGTGGCAGCCATGTTGGAAAAATGGAAAACTTTGGACTTCTATCTCTGAAACCGGACCAAGGAAAGAATTGAAACTTGGCACATAGCAAGTACTTTTCATGGGGAAGAAGTACGATTTTTTTTATGATGTCATATGTGCTTCGTTATCTCTCTATACAATAAGAGAGAAACGCCGAATTTTGTTCCCGTTTTGCGATGTCAAATCAAATCGTATCCTCTTGAAAATTGGCAACAATTTAAGCTCCTATCGGAAAGGTGGCTAGATGTACTTTTCGTTATGAACTAACTATTATCTATTGTGAATTTTGGGGGTGAAAATGGGCAGGACACACCCAATGCTTTTAAGAAGGAAGTAAAACCGTTACCACTTTCATTGAATAAGAAAGTAAAACCGCCTACCACGTTCATTGAATAAGAAAGTAAAACCGCCTACCACGTTCATTGAAAATTGTGATTATCAACGGAAAAATGTTTCTTTTATCGATGGAATGAGCAATGAGGTTTCCTTGCATTCATTCAGGTGAGTATTTTTTTTTTGTCCTTGCTGACTTGCACTTCATAACCATCCCCTATGCACCTTTATTTGTAGACAACAGAAGAAAAAAGCCAAAACTAAAAAAAGATCGCTAACTAGCTTGCCTTCCTTTAAGCCTTATCCTTAAAGCCAGCAAGCTACTGTTCAACAGTGCAAAACATTTGAACAGTGAAACAAAGATGCACATTTGCATAACATTTGAACAGTGCAAAAAAGATGCAGGTTAGGTTTGCTCTTGATTTGAACAGTCAACAGTGCAAAAAGACACAGTGTTGTATTCGGTAGTTTTGCAGGTTTGCATTTGAAAAGTAGAATGAAAGATGCAGGTGGTTTGCTTACCAGCATACTTTTCTGATACAATCACTCTCAGCCTGTAATCAACTTCAAATTGTCTAATTGACTCAAATTATTCAACCATCCTCAAATTGTCAAGCTAAGATTTTTTTTTCTTTATCCACTGACTTACAACTCAGTCATCAGTCACTACTGAGCAAAAATTGTACAGCTACCCACCCTGTTTGGTGGAGTCTCCCTGCTCCAAATAAAGTAAAATAAAAGTAAAGTTATTCATTCTCCTTTTCGCTGACCATCAAGTGATATTGTACCTGAAAATTAGTTTGTGAGCTTGCAAGATCTTCCTACATTCCGGAAAGTCACTTTTATGTACTTGGAAACCCCACTTCAGTACTTGGAAGACCCACTGCAGTACTATGCAATCCCACTTTGCAATCCCATTGCAGCACTTGAAAATTCAACTTGGTTGTACCTCACAACCCTTGGCTTTTAAAACAAAAATGAAGTGCCACACGAACGTTGAAATTTGTACTTCAGTCAAAAGTGTGAAATATGTGCTGAAGTCTGTAAACAAGGGAAGTGACCAAGCAATCTTCACTATTGAAGGTGGACAAAATAATGATGAAATACAACAATATCAAGAAGCCAGGTTTGTGGGTGCCATGGAAGCTGCTCACCTAATCTTGGGATTCCCGATGCATGAACACTATCCACCAGTGATGCAGCTGGCTATCCACCTGGAGAATGGCCAGCGAGTGTATTTTGACAATAGCAATGCTGATGCCCGAGCCAGAGCGGGACCACCAAAGACAACTCTGACAGAATTCTTCACCATTTGCCGTACGGATGAGTACGCGGAAACACTCACTTTTCACGAAGTTCCAGAGTATTACACGTGGGATTCTTGCAACAAAAAGTGGAATCGACGCAAGAGGGGAACTCCAGAACCACAGTTCCCTGGTGTATTCAGAATCCCTGTTATCAGTAGAGTTTACACGGTCAATCCAAAAGAGAGTGCTATTTTTTACGCATACTGCTTCAGCAGGAACATGGTCCGACATCGATCGAAGATCTCAAGAGTCATGAAGGTGTAATCCTACCAACTTTGAGAGGCATGTCTGGCGAAGGGACTTGAAGAGGATGACAACCATCTACATAATGCCTTGTGGGAGGCAACTATTGGACAGAGCACGCAAAGTCTTCAGAAATTATTCATTGTCCTGTTGATTTTTTTTAAACCAAGTAACCCACTCGCACTCTGGAATGATCATAAAGCTGCGTTAGCAGAGGATATTTTCCATTGCCACAACGTTCATGTTGACAACGACCACGCAGACGAAATGTACAATCTTTGCTTGATGGAAATAGAAGACCTTTGATCTCCTCGCACAAGGAGATCAAACTCTGGATAACTACAACCTTCCTGTCATTGACCGTACAACGGCCGCAAACCATGCACGGGAGTACGTTCGGTACTCTAATTTTGACATATGTGAACAAAACCAGTACATCAACAACCACGAGCATCAGCTGACAGCAAATCAGAGAGAAATATATGCACTATTTCTCGACAAAGTAAACACACAGCTCTGAGGTATCACCTTTGTTGACGCTCCTGGAGGGACAGGTAAAACATTCCTCTTGAATTTAATTCTCACAAAGATCAGATTTAATGGCCATATCGCTATTGCTACAGCATCGAGTGGTATAGCCGCAACTTTACTAACAGGGGACAAATTCTACATTCCGCCTTCAAAGTACCCCTGAATGCTCACAAACAAGATACCCCAACCTGCTCGATGAAAAAAGGGACAGCAATCGCTGGAGTGATGAACGAAGCCAAAGCAATTTTTGTGGACGAGGCTCCAATGACACACAGGGCCGTGTATGAAGCGATCGATAGGACCCTACAGGATATTTGTGGAAATTCAAAGTCATTTGTTGGCATCCCGGAAATGTTCTGTGGAGATTTCCACCAAATACTACCCGTTGTGAAGCAAGGAACACGTGCAAACATAGTCGATGCGATGCTGAAGCGATCACGTTATGGCGCAACGTGACAACGTACCGACTGCAGGACAACATATGAGCACAGCTCACAAACGACCCCACCGCTGCCAATTGCGCCGACCTCTTCATGAACATTGGAGACGGTAACTATCCTGTTGAAAATAAACCGGACACCATCACTTTACCAGAAGGGATCCACCAGCACGAAACTCCATCCAAATTAATCGAGGAAATCTATGTCGGATTACCAGGACATGCTCCAAACAACAACAACTGGTAGTTAGAACGAGCGATACTCGCACCTCTAAATTAAACAGTGGATGCTGTCAACTTTACCGTCATTGACCGCTTCCCAGGAGAAGTCAAGATATATATTGCAATCAACACTAGACTCACTCCAGAGGAAGCGGTGCACTTTCCTGTTGAATTTCTGAATTCCATTGAAATATCAGGGATACCACCACACAAACATAAGCTGAAAGTGGGCTGCCCAGTTATTGTTCTACGTTCATTGGATCCACCAAATATCATGAATGGCACCCGCTGTACAGTCTACCGAATGAGCCCAAATGTGATTGAAGTAATCCTGATTAATGGACCGGCAGCAGGAAAACCTGCATTGATTCCAAGGATACCACTTATACCATCCGACAGTGACCTGCCATTCCAGTTCCATAGATTACAATTTCCCTTACGACCTTGATTTGCCTTGACGATAAACAAAGCACAGGGACAGACGTTCAGCATAATCGGACTAGATCTGCGTTTGCCTGTTTTCTCACACGGAATGTTGTATGTTGCGGCATCAAGAGTTGGATCAAGATCAAAGCTGCACATCCATGCCCCAGACAAGAAAACGAGGAACGTTGTTTTTAAAAATGTGCTGCAGTAGACGACCGAAGAGACCAGTGCGTAAAAAAGTTGACTCCACAGAAACACCGAGTAACCAACATATGCTTTCATTTATGAATTACCCGTCAAAGTACACACACACACACACACACACACACACACACACACACACACACACACACACACACACACACACACACACACACACACACAGTATGGTGACACTCCACCATTCAAACTGCTAGCCTGCAGTCATGGTGAAAAATACTGCACATTGCTAGTTTGCAAAGAGTGAAAGATGCCACAGCATTGATTAATCATGTCGTGCCTTTAAATCACCTTTTGGTCATAAATATCCGACTTGAACACTCCCTGATGGGGCCTGGTGAGGAAAGACAACGTGCTCAAGCAGGCTGCAATTGCACATGACATGTACGCACCTTCGGTTGGAATTTGAAAGTACATATTGTGAATTGCAATACACATTCGTGAATTTGAATACCCAAATACCAACAGCTGCTGACTTGAGTGAAACTGAATGCAGCAAATGCAACTTTTAAATTGACTGCTGGTATGAGGAAGTCAATTACTGAGAAAATGAAATTGAACAGCCATTATAGATATCTTAGTGATCACATCGAGGAGCATTCTATTTCAAATTCAATTGAATGATCATGCAGTCAAATTAAATGCTAGAATATGAAAATGGCTGGGAAAACCTGTATTTTACAACATTGATTTAGCCTTCATTAAAACTTGTTCTGAGAAATTACACTTCTGTCCATCTTTCCTCCAAGGATCTTTCCAGCCTGCTTTGTTACTCTCTGCAGTTGTACCAAATCACCTTTTTTAACACCACTAAAACAGATGTAGCAACCATACAAGATAAAGCTCTCAATTACTGAAGGTTTTATCAACCTTAAATGATTTCACTTGCCGATGAAAGTATAGGCACTTGTTCTTTGGAGACCAGCGATTTATAGTGATCAATGATTATGCCTAAACTAGTATAAAAGCCCATCAAAAATGACGGGTTGGAATTATTTTATTCTAGATATTCAAGTGGACTGGAAAATATGATGTTTCATCAGAGAAGAAAAAATATGCTATTTTAAAACACCACATGTACAAATGTGATCATATTTCTTTATCTTCTGGGATGTTTTGTTTTGACAGCACAGCCATGTAAGCATTCCAAAGTCTGAAGCCTCGGCCTAGCGTCAGGTGTGCTTTTATGTTCTATATTTATTGGACATCTTACGGACGTAAATGAACACTCGTTTTACTCTGCGCATGTTACTCATCACATGTAGCAAATTTCACCTCCGACCCTTTGTATTTTTTTTTATTTTTTTTAAATGTTACTGTACACTGTCCTTGAGGCCCAGTTGCAAGTCACCATGTACAATTACTATATAAGAGATGCAATTACGCTTTTATGAAAAATATTTTTCGAGTTTCTTTATCCTGAAAAATAGACCGCAATGAACACAGTCATGTTAAAAAAAAAATTGGCCTTGAAAACCCTACTCAAATCACCCTCATGAAGGGGGACGCACAAACACAAATACAAAGCGTTTCATGTCAGTAGATATTTATAGGAGTGAACAGTCTCAATATCAACATTGTTGATCATGACTGGAGGGAAATGAGCTATGTATTTCCTAAAGTCAAAAAACCATCTCTTGAGTCTTTTAAGTTTTCTGCTGAAAAAAAATTATCTCTCCACCATGTAAGGCCAAATAATAAAAAAACAAAAAACATACCACTTGATCATCCCCGCCCGCTTCATTTTTTGAACCTGCCTCCTAAATTTTATTATTATTTCTTTTGTCAAACATCACAAGATTAAAAAATAAAGTCGCACCTGTATCTGAAGGAAGCTGTGCAGTGAAGCGTCTGCACCACTGAAAAAAGTAGTCCTATGGGGGAATGACTGTTAGTTCCCCAACAGGCGGGGTGACCTTACTGTCTCGATGCAAAGTAAACAACAACACAAAAAAACGAAACAACAAACTACAAACAAACGAAACACAGTGGTTAAGAAAGATACTTCTTCTTCATTTTTTACACACTGATGGAAGGAAGGATATACCAAATATTGAAATGCTTTGCACCACTTAAAAATCCATATATTTATGCACGACTCTTGCACCATTCTTTGAATCGATCATTTTTTTCCTAATGTCGATGCTGAGTTTTTATAGCTCTTAGCGAGCCGCAGCGCAAAGAAATGAACTGCCACTTTCTGTTTCCTTGCGCGATATCTGAGAAATACTGATCTGTGTTCATGTCTGCGTACGTAAGTTCCATCGCCGCTGCCACAGTGCACACTTACGATTAAAATGATCCAACATACGACTGGTTTTAAAACTAGCAAATTGTGTGACGATTGTAGAATGTTGACAAATTGTGTGAACATGACAAATCATTTTCAAGATTTAAGCTTCATTTTTGAAGATGCTTTTCATCTGTTTACAAATTCGGACGTGAAGTCGGAGTGCTGAAGCCGTGGTATGCGAGAACAGTTCTTGATGGGCGATGCTCACTATGTGACGTTTTCTGCAATTTCGCTGGTGGGGAGTCGGTCCACGGAGCGCTGATGAGTCCACAACCCACAAATGTCTGTGTATTAAATGTAGATCTGTAGATCGATTTCGAAAGATGGCATAGCAAATAATTTTAATATGCACGAAGTGTGGAGTTCTTTGTATTTCGCCATGCATTTATTGTATATTTGTGTGGAACTGTGGATTGTGTTTTTAATAGGCTTAGTGAGTGTGTATGTGGCTCGTCAGGTATATGACCCACATCTCTATTATAATACCAAGCTTGCACACTAAAAACTCGGCTCATCATCACACGATCCCTATGAAATTGCTGTGGTACTTAGCGGAAATGCCGACAATGTTTGGGAAGTCTTGGCGTTCCATAGTACCAATTGCATATTGCAGAATGCGTATTTTTGTCATTCCCCATGTACGGTCTGTCGTCTGCTACCAGCTATGTTGTACTGCTATTCTGTGCATGTGCAGGGGTATCGCTAGTCATATTTATTTTGGGGTAGAAAACTGTCATGTCGAGTACATGACTCATGCTATTTTTTTTTGGGGGGGGGGGGTGGGGGGTGGTGAGAGGTAAAAAACAAAAAAAAACCTGGCGTGTTAGGTGTATGATTTGTCAGGTACTACAAGCCGCCGGCCATTTTGAAAAAAAAACAAAAAAACAAATAACAAATAAAATGGACCTCCTCCTTCCATTAAAAAAAAAAAAACAGACGATCAACTGGTATTTTGTTTTTTACTTGGCCTAACAAATATACAAATAAATATATTACACCATATCATATACAAAGAAAGTTTGATGCAGGAGGATGTTACTTGGCCAAACACCTTTTACATGATGTTGCAGAGTCTAACAACCAATGCTGACAAACAGATCCCCGAATAACTGAATGCTACTTTACTACAGGTACTTCGATGTACTACCTGGGCTGGCAGAATAGCTTAGAGGTATGGTTGCTCACCTCTGACCTATCCAGTCTGGGTTTGAATTCCTACCCAGCAATGAACTGTTACCCTGGTATTTCATATGCAGGGTGATGCATCAGTTTGTATGCTGTCCATTCTAAGGATGTCAATCTGGAGGATCTATGTGTCTATCAGCATTGATATTTGGTGAACATTGAATATGACATTGTGTCTTTCAACAAGAGGAGGAAGAAAGAGTTGGGATGAGTGGGTGAAATAATTGTTAAATGTTTTGTTTTGTCCATGCTAGCAGGAAACCTTAGAAGTATGCACACCTTCCTTGGAGCCGTCTCATCTGTGTTCCATCACAATCCAGTTATAAAATGGTCAAATTGGTGTTTCTCACACAGAACGATATGTATCAACATGTGTGGCATCAATCGTAGAATGTGATGCTGGTGGACCATTCTGGTCTGCTTGCACCAGTTGTTGGCGGTGGTTAAAGATCCCACCATGTCTTTTGCAAAGAGAAGGTGAGTTATCCCTGGCACCCTGATCACATGCCAATACCAACGTTCAGGGCACACGACATCAGCGGCAGAGCCACGATTCCAGAAATTATGCAACCAGCAGCCCATGTACTGTGCATACGTGAATGAATAAATCCCATCAACTTGATTAAAGGGTTGCCCCCAGGTACTAGTGCTTGGGCTTGGAGCAAATGCATCTTGCGATTAGCCATGCAGTTTCCACAGTGAACTGGAAAGGACAGTTGCTAAGGGTTACATTTTTCTCCCTCTCCTGCTCCCCATCCCACTTTCTTACCAACCTTGTGTCTGTCGGGGTGGTTAGGTATATATTTGACTGTAGGTTGAAATGGCTTTGTCACTGGGACCTGAATTATTGTTTGTTTTTACACTTTGTGTTGTATGAAGTCCCAGTCTGGAGTTGGGGTGGTGGTGGGGTGGGGGAGGGTGGAGGGAGGGATCCCTTTCCCTACACATCAGTTCCCACTCTTCATCGTGGAGAAAACTTTAAAAATGGCAATTGCATTGGCTCCTGCCTACATTTATGACTTGATCACAACATGTCTCTGCAAAGAACAACAGGCAAAGAGAAATCTCCTGGTAGTTCCTCGAGTGAGGATGAAGACCTTAGATGATCGATCGTTTCTCATATATGCTTGTCGCCCGTGTCTGCCTTTTAAAATTTCCAGAGCCTCATCAATTCCCGATATAAATACAGTTCCTCTTAAAATCCCATCTTTTTACAGTTGATTTTCCTCAACTTGCTTAAAATTATTTCTTCACCTTTTTTTGTAAAGTGCTTTTTCGATTTCGTTAAAAATGAAGAATGCTACACAAGTTGTATAATTGGTTGATTGAACATGCTTATTGCTGTTAATATTGGTTTGTGGAATGCAGGTCAGGTATCTTTTAGCCTTAAAGTAGATGTCAGTATCTGTGAGTGCAAGGGGTAATGTTCTTGCCTATATCCGTTTTGAATGAAAAAAACAGGTGAAATCCTTCAATACAGCGTGTGTGGTGAAGCAAATGAGTACACTCATCTTAAAATATGCAATTTATGCTTTTTCAGTTGAAAAACAATTAAAAAGTGTACTTAATATTTGAAATGTAAAAATCTTGTTATTATTGTGATAAGCACCTTTATATCTAACAGAAGGAATGAAATCGTTCGATACAGGGTGGCAGGGGACCGCAAAAGAATGATGTAAAATAAGAAGAACTTAGCTTTCAGCATTCGGCGATCGGCGCAAAATGCGATGGTGGGCGGAAATGACGTCTTTCGGCGCAAAATGCGATGGTGGGCGGAAATGACGTCTTTCGGTCGTTCGTACATGAGAGGGGTGCGTTTCTTGCTTTTTTCCGTCAAGCAATAAATTCAATGGTTTTCACATATATAACACGTTAGTTTCACAAATTTCCATTGAAATACTCGGGTATTTCCATCAATTGTCGCCATTTCGGTCTAGTTTATGCACTGCACCTACTGGACAGCCGTCATTGGCTGTCACAGGCACGTGGGGGAGGGGGGGACACCGGGACACCGGAGACGTGGTAGACGTGGTAGACACCGAGGACATTTAAAACTCGGTGCAATTGTATACAGCGCACGCGCTGTAAAAATAGGACCACTGTACCTGCAGCTTACTTGGGCCCTGTCCTAATGTTGTAACCCAAATTTGATAACATTCTGACTGGTGGGTTTGGAGAAGAAGATTTTTTTGAAAGAATTTACATGATTTTTCCAAAAAATTGATTAAGTTGGCTATTTTGACACATTTTTGGTCGTGGAATCAGCAAAACCTTCGCAATTTAACATTCCTACCCTGGCCTCATGTTGTATCCAAATTTGGTAGCATTCTGACTGGTGGGTTTGGAGAAGAGGGATTTTGAAGGAATTTGCGAAGTCAGCGACTAAACTCTCACCCACCAGGTTTTCTGGTGAGGAGGATGTATTGATATGGACACCCAGCAGGATTAAAAACAAAACCTGTCAAAGGGTGGAGGAGCTCCTTGTGAGCCAACGGCCATCCATATATAGTGCCCAACTGCGTCTGTGGATGTCCTCCTGCAGTTAGGTACTTTTTTGTTTCGGAGGTTGGTGGCAGGATTTTTACTCTGGCCACCGTAAAACATTTCATTCCGTAAAACTAACAAACGCAAGGAAATCTGATAACCCACTCTGTGGGAGCATCTCCTGTACTTGTGCCCTCCGCAGGGCAGCTCAATGGATGACGGGATTAGGGAAAAGCCTTTAGGACTCCCATTCCTTGGTGATAGGAGGAAAACCACGGGGTAAACCTCGAGGGTCAGATTGCGATGATGTGTGGTGGAGGGTGCTGAGGTGTCGTCCACTAGAAGGCAGTCTCTTTGGGTTAACCTGAGGCAGTCCCTTCGGGTGGGTGCCTGGAATGTCCTATCTCTAAGAGACGATGATCACCTGTCTCTGTTATCATCTGAGCTCAAGCGTTTGGACATCGGGAATGCAGCTCTCTCTGAGGTTTGGAGACCGGATTGCGCCGAGATAATGGTGGGTGGTTACACCTACTATTGGTCTGGTCGCTCTGGTGGTTACCATACCCAAGGAGTTGCTATAGCTGTGTGCAATAAGCTGATGCCATTGACAATCTTTAGCTCTCATATGAGCCTTGACAAGGTATACAAAAAAAAAAACCACCAGTCAATGAGCGTATTATGAGACGAAGGTATCGTCACTTCTTGGATGTGTTTTCCCTGGTCTTTGTATATGTTCTGACTGAGGCGAGTGATCTCACTGTGAAGGAAGCATTCTATGCCACACTCGAGTCTGTGGTTGATCAGTGTCCCAGGTGAGATACTCTTCCAGTCTTGGGGATTGCAATGCATCGACTGGAACTGATAGGGATGGTTATGAGGCACATGTTGGTCCCCATGGGTCTGGAACTGTGAACCAGAATCGCACAAAGTTGCTTGACTTTGCAAGAAGTCATGGACAGGGTGGCTGGTTCATGGTTTCACAGTTTTAGCACCCACAGGCTCATCGCTGGAGTGGGTATTCCAATGCTGGTGGTGTGGTAAAGGAGATGCACAATGATGGTGGCTGAAGGATGATCCAGAACTGCAGGGTCTACCAGAGTGCTGAATTCCTCAATACCGAGCATAGGCTTGTGGAAGCAACTCGAAGTTTCAGTGTAAATCCGGGAGAATGGTACCTTCCCAGTTTCAGCTGGATGTTGGCAAGCTCCAGGATGAGAGGGTAGCTGAGGAGTTTGCGAACAGGCTGAGTGGGGATTTGGGGGATATGGGTGCTTTGGGGAATCCTGAATAGTTGTGGAGTGCCTTCAAGACCACCGTCCTTGATGATGCCAGTCACTGTCTTAGAAATCTCCGTCGGGCAAAGAAGAATTTTGTCTCTCAAGGGACACTGGATAGCATTAACCAGAGTGGCAGCGCCAGGCTTAATGGCAGAGCTGAGCTGTTCAGGGAGCTGAGGCATAAAACTGTACATGCGTTTCGGGTGGAGAAGGAGGCCTAAGTGTGAGGAATCTGTGAGCGGGAAGTGCATCACCTGTGGTCAAATGATTCTCATCCTGTGTGCAGGGGAATTCGTGCATTGTGGTCCTCCAACCCCATCGCTCGGTGAACTGCAGTGAGAGTGAAGAGTGGTGGGCTCCTGACAGAGGAGTCCGAAGTGAAGGCCCGCTGCGCTGGTTACATTGAGCAACTCTACCAGGCGGATCCATCAGTTGTCGAGTTGGATGTCAAGGGTGTTGCTTTCCCTATTACTGATCCTCCAAACTGTGATCCACCTTCGTTTGTTGAAACACAGGCTGCAGTGAACCAGTTGAAATCGGGTAAAGCTGCTGGGATCTGTGGCATCCATGCTGAACTTCTCAAGGCTGGTGGAAATGCTGCACTCGTGTCATTGCTTGCAGTATTATGCTGTGCCTGGAACAGAGGAATCATCCCAACTGACTGGAAGAGGGGCCTTGTTGTCCCTCTCTGGAAAGGGAAGGATTGTCGCCAGGACTGCAACAACTACCAAGGGGTGACGCTGCTCTCAGTGCCGGGCAAGGTCTTTGCTCGGATTATTCTTGAGAGGGTTCGCCACAATGTGCTTGAGCACCAGCATCCACAGCAGTCAGGCTTTAAACCGAAGAGGTCGATGATTGACAGTATCCTTGCTCTTCGGATCCTGACTGAACACAGACAAGAGTTTTGGCACAGGCTGCTTGCAGCCTATGTTGATCTCTGCAAAGCGTTCGATCCAGTGAATCAGGATTCCCTCTGGAGGATTCTTAGTCTTCCTAGGGTGCCAACAAAACTGATCAATCTAATTTCTGAACTATATTCTGGTACTGAGAGTGCTTTGAGATATGGTGATTACATCTCCAACTTATTTCTCGGTGTTACTGGAGTTTGTCAGGGGTGTGTCCTGGCCCCCACATTTTTCAGCACTTGTTTGGACTGGATTCTGGAGAGGATGTCGGAGAGATAAAGCTGAGGTGCATTGTTTGGGAATGTCAAGATCTCTGACCCTGATTTCGCAGACGATGCAGTCATCTTTGTGGAGACTCCAGATATCCATTTGGGGGCCCTTGAGGTGCTGAATGAGGAGTCGGAGGGACTGGTATTATGGGTTTACTGGGTCAAACCTAATATCCAGGCTTTCATTGACATCTTAGATGCTGCTATCTTGTCTGTACCTGTTTTTGGTGATGATGGTGAGGTCACAGAGAGATTCACTTACCTTGGCAGTGATATTCATGTCTCTGCTGGCTGTGAGCCAGAGGTCAATGGGTGTCTTTGTCTGGCTTGGGGAGTCATGGATTCACTGGATCATGGGGTGTGGCATTGCCAGTATCTGTGTGGGAGGACGAAAGGCCGAGTCTTGAAGTCCTTAGTGCTTCCAGTCTTGTTCTATGGATGTGAGACTTGGACTCTGACCAGGGATCTGAGATGGAGACTCAATTCCTTTGGTACCAGGTCTCTTTGGAGAATCCTTGGCTCTCGCTAGTCATACATTGTGTCCAACGAGCAGTTGCTGAGAGAGGCTCAAATGAGATTTGTTACCTGCATAGTTGTGAGCGTCAGCTGCGGCTGTATTAACATGTGGCTCGTTTTGCTAATGCTGATCCTGCTCACCAGATTCTCTCAGCGAGAGAGCTTGGTGAGTGGACGAGGCCAATGGGTCAACCATGTGCCTCGTGGTTGCAGCAGGTTGATCATAATCTTAAGGAGATGGGGATGGGCCAGGCATCTGGCTGGGGGATGGCCAGACGGAGGCCCCTGGAGTACCAGTGGAAAGTGGATGCAGCGTCGCGTTACTATGGCCCATGCTCCCATTCCTGACCTGTCCTGTGATTTTGACCTATTTAAAGTTACGTGACCAGAACGAGCTTGGCAATCTCAATTTCCAGTCAGGAGCGGAACCGTGCTGCCAAATTCCAGCCGGTAGGTGTAGCAGTTTGGCTGGTGAAGTCGAAATAGGAGACCGACGGACAGTAGGGCATTGCATGATGACAATACCTTATCTGGAATCCCAATTCCAGATAAGCTAAAAAGTTTTAGGGCTCACATGTTCAGGGTGTACTATTTGATTTCCAATGAGCTTCACAAAGAATGACCACATTAGCATCAACCCCCCTCCTCACCCCCCCCCCCACACCCATCGTGATACACACACAATGGCTAATCTCTTAATGGCTCATAAGATACAGGAGGTAAGAATGACACCAACTGAAGAAAGACCACAACTAATTTGATGACATAATAATAAACACACAAAAACACGAATCATCAGAACAAACAAATCTTTGAAAAATATTGTTGTGGAACTGGGGTTTGAGGCTCACCACGAGGGGAAGCACTTGGGTCCCTCCCGAACACTCCGTCTTGAGGCCGCCTGGAACAGATAACTCCTTGTGCCAACAGGTTGCTGAGCAACCATGAACGCCAATTGGTACTGCCAATGCTGGCAGGGTTACTCTACTCCACGTGTTACCATTTCCAATGGATTGACCGCACCAACAACTTTCATGCCCTCAATGCGTATTTGTATTAACTTACAGTATCAGGTGCAGCCAGGCTGAGCTGCCAAGTATGCACCGGCTAATGTAAGCAAATTAGTGTGGCAGAACTTCCTGGATAACCTGTGTTTGGGCTACGCTGGACCAATGGAGGAAACGACAGAATGAGCTGGTTACATTTATAATGGGAGAAATTTATTTGTATTTAAGGTGAGGTAAGGGCATGTGAACAATAAAAGGTTTTTATGCAAAGAAATATGTGCAGCAGGGGAAAGCAAGGATTTGTGAGGTGCGGCAAAAGAAAAAGAACAGTTTCATACAAAAAAGGACACAGTGCAGAGCTAACCCGATCTAATA
>NC_140970.1:14088901-14218901 GCF_056783735.1 Eptatretus burgeri
CAAATTCCTTCAATAGTTTAATTTTCTTTGCACAATAATCCCCATCTAAAATATTGACAAACAAAACATTTGAATCTTTATATTTTTGAAGATACCCCTTTTGTGCCATTACGAAATGGTAAACTTCTCTTAATGCTCTCATCTGGCCACCTCCTGAGCCACATATCATTTTGAGATTATAGTAAATTGTTTTTTCATTGTTCAATTGATAACCATCAAAGTTTTCAGTCCATTCAAGGATATTCATTTTTTTCTTTACATCCTCTAACTTACTAGTTTTTAAATTAATTCGCTTATTTGTTTTATTTACCTTTGTTTTAGTTATTTTTTCAATAAGACTTATTTGATATTTTTCACATTCATTATGTTTTCCATTTATATACCAAGACTGAGATTTTCTCCACTCTTTAGTTTGATTAATACTTGGTTTAACCATTTATATATTGTGAAAAGACGCGGCGGTAGCCCTTAAAAAACCCTAACCCATCTTCCCATCGTTAAAACACAATCTATTCTATTCACTCTATCATACAATATCCATATGGAACACAATCTATTCCATTATCTAAAATAAATCTCTTATCATCAAAGGCTCCTAATGCCTTTTTATTTACTTCTTCACTATATATGTTATGTTTATAACTTCTTATTGTATTCATTTTCCTATATTCTTCTTTCTTATTCATCAAACAATTATAATAATTTCTAAAAGTTATTGATTTCTTTATTACATATTTCTTTATTCCCTTTAACCTCTTATCAATCTGTTCACCATACTTATAAGCATATGCCTTTGCTCTCAATCCAATAAACTCACTCATTACTTTTCCACCCAACTCATCCTTAAACTTACCAATAACCTTTTCATTCTTTTTGGAAAATAACTCACTCTTCTTGCTGAAATTACTTGTATCATATACTCCAATATTTTTCTTCATATCTTCATAAACATCATCAGTTTTTATATCTAGGATAAAACTATCAGTGTCCATATACAACAATGAAACATTTTCACCATACTCTTTCTTTAAGTCATTATACAAATAATCATACATCAATATCTTTGATAAATCAAGAACTGCTGTTCCAATATAAATTGGTTTATCCATTACAATACTTTCCTTTTTCATATGAATTGCAGAAAAGTTCTCTGAAAAAACCTCTTCTCTCTCAAAACTTGGTTTATTTATCAATCTCGAAGCTTCTTTCCAAGATGTTGCGAATCTAATGTTTTGCCTGTTTCTAACATTTTCCATAGTCTTTCCAAATACAGCATTATTCATTAATTTATAAAAGTCCCCTTCAAATTTTACTTTTGTATTTGCTCTCATATCTGTATTGAATTGAATATACTTTTTCACCCAAGGACTTTGTTTAAATTTTAAAACTCTATGAATTTTAGCTACTCTCAATCCTTCTCTCAAAAACTGTTTTAAACTTCTCTGATGTAAAACATATCCCTCTTTATCATAGAATGTTGTTAATAACTTTTCTGTTGATTTGTCTTTAATATTAAAACTTTTATGATAATCACTGAACCATTCTTTCTTTGGGGTTTCTTTCTCACATGCAAAAGGAAGGTCTTTATGCTTATTATGAAGAACACTCGGGTACCTCAAATCAACTTCAAAATAATAACCTTCTTCTTCGTCATTCAATTCCTCTTGAGAAGAAATAACAATATTCATCAAAGCCTTTTCATAATCCTTTTCTTCCACCCACTCTAATTTACCATAAGGCAGAGATTGAGACATTGCCCATCCATACAAATTATTAGCATCAAAATACATCAAATAATTACTATCTTTTTCACTATCATAATTTGGGAGATATTTATTATTTGCTTTCGCATATCTTTTTGAACATACTTGTGATATTCCACCTCTCTTGGACTTCTCAATCATCAAAAGCATATCAACATCACTGATTAAATCTATATCTTGTTTTGTCATTTTCAACATTGCACTCCAAGCTAAACCAGGAGCTGTGAAATAGTGGGCAGGGTCTAATCCATAACAATTTTTATGATGACAGAGTGTTCTAAAAGCCTCAAACACATCAGCTAACAATAAAACATCTGTTTTTAGATATAAATCATGATATTCTCCAAGGTTCTTTATCTTAAATATTTTCCATATTTCTTGTGCGTGTTTATATTCCTTATCACTTATCTCTTCTTCATAAAGGTTATTATAGAAACTTTCTTTTGAAGGAAGTTGTGTTTCTTTAAATCTCATAAATGAATCCATATAATCATAAGGATAAATTCCCTTACTTGTAAGAATTTTCTCTTTACTTTGAATTTCATTCCTTGTTTGAATTTCCTCTCTCGTAAGAATACCTTCTTTAATCAGAATTTCATCTTTAATCTGAATTTCCTCTTTAGTTAGAATTTCATTCATTGTTCGAATTTTCTTTATAATTAGAATTTCATCTTCAGTTAGAATTTATTCATTAATTAGAGTTTCCTCTTTACTTTGAATTCTCTCTTTAATCTGAATTTCCTCTTTAGTGAGAATTTCCTCTTTTGGAAAGAATGAATTAAGATTTGGAAAAGAGTCCGTGGAGCTTAGATTTGATGCGAGGTAGGCTAGTGGTGTTCCCATAAACTTGTAAGAATCTAGAAACCTAATACGAGTTAAAGGTTTTGTGAATATCATTTTTGAAAATGAAATATATTTTTGACTTGTGTTTGTTATGGCAGAAATATTCCCTGGTGTTTTTGAAAGTTCATTTATAAATAGATGTGTATCATAGTTGGCGCTGTTGTGAAGAAAGACTGGAATAAAAGAAGGTAATTTATAATTAAGATTACAACAGGAATGAGCGGGACCTCTATATTTACCAGTAAGATGACAATGGTCTCTAACTTTAGACTCCTTAATTTCCCCCTCACAAATATGACAGATATTGTTCATTCTAAATTCTAATTTTTCTTCTTTGGTTAATTCCATCGGTTCATTTGTTTCTTTCATTAATTTAGTGAGTCTTATACAATCCTTTTCTAATCGTTTTACAAACTCTTGTGAAGCATTTTTTCCACGATAATGTTCAAGTTTGTTATACTTTTCTCCAACAGATGATTTGATATAATAACAGAAACCACAAGGAATATGTTTTTGATATTTATTTGTATATGGTTCTTTTGGATTAGGAGAAGCAGTATTTATCTTTCTAAGGATACATTCAAAATCAGCGTATATCACAAATGGGTGCATGATAGATTTATTATAATCTTCAAAATAAATCTTTTCACCAGGTTTAGGCATTGTAATTACAGCTGATTTATGATTACTACAATATTTTGAATGTTGTTCTAATCGTTCTTTTGTATGAAATGAATTAAGACATCGCTTACAAGGATATATTTTGTTTGGTGTTCTGAATACCTGAGAAGAGATTAATCTTGATAAATTATTGATGTATGTGTAATGTGAATTCTTTCCAACACTAAAATATAAAAGGTCAATGTGTGTTTCTTCATTTTTATAGTTGTTTGAAATTTTTAATATTTGAACTTTGTTTGTATCCGTTAATCCATATACATTAATAGAAAGATTATTCTTTTTCTCAAATTTAGGAATATCTGTTAGTGGCATTGGGAATTTAAAATCTTTAATGTCCAAGGTATTCTCATATTTCATATATTGTTTTACTCTTTCTGAATTACATTTTGGTGGATGAAAGTGAGCAAGAACAGACCAGAGAAAACATTTATTATCATTGTTCTTAATATTAACAACTGCCTTCTTTAGTTTTATTTCTTTTGGTAATTCAATATAAGAAGAAGCTTTAAGAGGGTTTGATTTTAGAATGTGTATATCTAAAAAGATGATTTTTTTAATATTGAATCCACTTCCTACCACTGTATTATCAACATCCTCCTCTTGTCTTGATAGTTCTTCATAAACCCCACTATTCAAAAAATCTTGAAATGATGTTATAAAATGAAGACCTGTTCTCATATAAGGAGTATGTTCTTCATCTTGTCTTTTCATATTCATTTTCACTCCCATATAAAACTTTAAAGTTTTCATTTCTTTTAATGTCTTTTTAATAAATTTTTCAACATCGGGTTTCACTATTTCAATTGATTCAGCTATTGATGATGGACCGGGTTCTCCAAATTGAAAAATCCTTATTTTTATATACCCTTTAAATGCCCCATCAGTGTTTTCAATACAATAGTCTCCCTTTACTTTAAACTCATTTTTCTTGTGTTTTTGTGATTGAAGATGTTTATTATAACTACTCTTCAAAACATCCTTTGAACAGATATCACAATGTTTTCTTTCCAACTCAAGAGGAGATATTTGATGAAATAGATTAAATGTGTGTTTGTTGGTTCGGAGGTGTTTTCTATAATGTTTATATTCGTGATTACAAACATCGCAGCACGTTGTATTCACCATATTTATAGAATAAAACTTTGCTTAAACTAAAATTTTCTTGATGAAAATTTCGTTTAATTTATAGGTGAATCTGTTCTTAAAAACATTTTATCCTCCAACTTTTTCACTTAATAAATACAATGTTTCAAGACACAAAAGACAAGTTTCAATCAATCTCTTCATCTGTTAAAGATACTGAGAAATATGTCAAGGATGTAAAATTGAACAAAGATAAATATAACAACTATTGGATAAAAACTATTATGGTAAATAATATGAGTTCTTCAATTTCCTTCAGTGGAAGGGCTTTTAGTATACCTGGTAGAACATCAATTAAAGTATCTCTAACAAAAGTTTCTCCTCTCCTTCTAGTAATATATTCAAAACTAGAAAAAGCAATGAAACAAGAAAAAGTATCAAAGAACAAAAACCTTATGGATGAAGCTTCAGAAAGAAAAGATAAGACCATCTGTAATATGCAAGGAGAAATTTGTATTTTTTTCAACAACCCTAAAGATGTAAATCCTGATGAAATAAAGGATGTTAATATATCAGGTGAAATGACATTTCGTTCAATAGTAGTTAACGATAATTTTAAAATTACCTTTAATATAAAAAATGTTGTCGTTGAATCTGATAATGAAAAAAGTATATCGATATCGATGGTAATATACAACTGAAAGTATAGATGAATTTCAGTTTAAGTAAAGTTTTACTTTATAAATATGCTAGACTTTCCTGATTCTCCATATGACAAATTTGAGAATTGTCCTGCGTGTGAAAGACGGGGATTAAACACAGAGTCAAAAGCCTATAAACAATGTATATTCTGTGATTATCTTCTAATTAATGATAATAAAAAATATAAAAAGGAAAATAATTCTTTTAGATTTACACCAAAAATGAATTACTTTACAAGATTGATTAGAGAAATGAATGTAAAGTATGAGGGTGATAACACACCTTTCCTTACAAGGGAAGAAACTGAACGTATAAGAGAAATGTTCAAAGGATTGTTGTTGTATATTATTCATGGATGTAATTTTCAGGGAAATATCAACACAAGATATTGTATAAATAAAATAATGGATTATCTTGAAATTAAACCTGAACTTAGGATAAAATATAGAGTTTCTAAAAAAGCCAATAATAAATTAAATAACCTGTTTTTCAAATATATAAATGAATGATTTTTTCCCTATTTGGGAAAATAAGATAAAATTTAACAACCATAAAAATCTCCCAAATTCATTAAGATGTCTCATAGTTGGTTCAAGTGGATGTGGAAAAACCTGCTTACTTTTAAAAATGCTCCTCACTCCCAACTTTTTAGATTATGATAATTTAATAATTTTCACAAAGTCGAGTTTTCAACCAGAGTATCAACTACTCTCACAAGGTTTTAATGCTGGTCTTCAAAAAGAAGATATAATCGGTTTATTTAAATGTCAAAAAAACCTAAATGATTATAACATTGAAGATATAATTCAACTATTTTGTGATACACAGAGATGTAAAAAGAAATCAAATCCTATAACTTGTATTCTTAGTGATAATACGGATGATATACCGTCTCCCCAAGATTTGGATAAATCAAAAAAGAACCTCGTTATCTTTGATGATTGTGTTAATGAGAGAAACCAAACGGTAATGGACAGCTACTACACAAGAGGGAGACATTCTTCTTGTAATTGTATTTATCTTAGTCAATCGTACTTTCAACTTCCTCGTCATTCCATCAGAAACAATGCTAATACTTTTATTTTATTCAAGTTAAATTCAATAGATATCAATAATTTTTGGAGAGATAATTGTTCTACATTATGTAGTAAAAAGAAATTTGAGGATTACATGAAGCACATGACTGAAAAATATAAATATATTGTTGTGAAACAAGATGAGATATTAAGGGATATATTTTTTGTTTTATAAACAATTACATATATAAATGACAACTATTATTATAAATCTTGTGGGTAAATCTGCTTCTGGAAAAAAACTTTCATAAATCAAGGTTCTTGTGTAGTACAAATGAGAATATTGTAAATTTACTTAAAAAACACCCCATGATACGCATTGTATCAACAACAACTAGAGCAATAAGACCTGGAGAAGTAAAAGGTGAAGATTATCACTATATTTCAGTGGAGGAACATATGCGATTGAGGAATGAAGGACAAATATTTGAGGAGGTTTCTCTTGGTACAACAAAATAGTCACATTGTAAGAGTGAGTTAAGGAAACTAAAATCTGGTGGTGTTGGGATATTAGAAACTAATCCAGAAGGAATGAGACAAATTATTAAATATCTGAGCGGAGTGAAGATTTTATCATTCGGTTTTGATGTTGATGAAGAAACTCAACGCAAACGTATGAAAAGCAGAGATGCAAGGATTAGTGAAGAAGAAATTACAACTCGCATTAATGTTAATAAAGAATTTGATGAAATATTTAAAGAAAAGGATTTATTTGAACACATCTACTTGAATGATGAAGAAAAGAAAAATTTCCCTGTTAATCTTTACAATTCATTAAATGATATTTTACAATAAATAAATGGATACAAAAGAAAGAGCAAGAAGATTTAAGGAACATCAAGAGTTGGTTTCAAAAGTTGTAAAACAACAGGAAGACATGAAGAAGAAACGCAGACAGAAACTAACGGGCGAAGAAGCATTTGAAAGAAAACAAGAGAAATTTTTTAAACCACTTTTAAAAACTTCCCAAGAAAAAATGAAAGATGTTTCCACAGTTCCCACAGTAGAATATACTCCCAGAAAGCTTCAAATGTTAAAAGATTTCAGTCAAATGACGGAGGAAGAATTAGAGCATTTAGGAGAATTAGAATATGATGATGAAGGTTTATTTCAACAACTGGAAGAGATTAATCAACCCCCTGATTATATTGTGAATGCTGTTCAAAACAATGAATATTCAGCGGATTCAAAAACCAAAGCAGGACTCATTCCAACAGAACAACCAGCAATATTTCATCTTGTTCAAGAAAAGGTATTGATATTTAATGATGAATTAAGGTTCTTAAGTTCTGCTCAACCCCCTGTTAAACTAACTCCGAGATTAATGTTTCTTCTCACAAAAGATGGAAGACAAGGTTCAACTGTGAGGGATGAATCAAAGTATATTGATAAACCTTTGGATATGGAAAATAATGATGATAGAGTATATATTGATTTGCTGAACACTCTAAATTATAAGGTTATTCTTTCTGGTAAAAGTAGGAAGAATGAGAAGGAGAAACACATTATTCAGGCTTTAAGTATCCTTGGTTCAGGTATTAGTTTTCTTCCAAATGACCCATCGCAATTAGTTAATAGACTGTTATTGTTGTTAGGCAGTAAGAAGGCTGGAAATAACAATTGTTTTAATGAAGCATCAGCCATTTTAGACCAGTTGATGAACATGAAAATAATTCATAAATCTCAATATAAAGACATTTTATCTCATATTAAATAAGATGAGAAGCACAATCCTGAGTTTTAATTTCACAACAAGCGACCACACATCTTCATTCCCATACCCACTACAACTTGACACAACAAAAGAATATGAGGCATCTTTATTGTCCATGGAAACTTATAATACCTTATTTAATATAACCGAGAAAAATGACAAGTTTAGTTATAATCCGGGAAGTGGATACAAAACGACAACAGTCTCACCCGGAGCATACGAGATTTCTCAAATATCTTCCGAAATTGCTCGTCTTATGAAAGAACAGGGAGATGAACCAAAAAATATTGTTATAAACATTCAAAAACATACTTCAAAATCAACGATTAAAGTTAAAAATAACTACAAGGTTGATTTCACAATTGATAATTCATTTAGAGAGTTATTAGGTTTCTCCTCAAAAAAGATTGAAACTAATGGGACGTTTTACAGTGATAATGTCATTCAAATATCCTCAGGAATAAATTCGGTGTTAATTCACTGTGATTTGATTGATGGTGCTTATAATGATGGAAAAAAAACAAATACAATATTTTCATTCAGCGCATACTCAACCCCAATTGGTTATAAATTCAATATGGAACCTAAAAATTTGGTTTATCTACCTGTGTCAGGAAAAACCATACACAGAGTAAATTTTAGGATAACCGACCAAGATAATCGTGTGATTTCTTTTAATGGAGAAGTTATATCCATCAGAATTCACCTACGTGAAGTTTTTCAATAAATAAATACGATGGTTATTGTGAGGAAACACGAGTTGGGAAAATATAAAATAATTACAGGGGATGGGATGTTCCTTTCCCCGTACTACAAGGGTGAAGGTATGTATCTTGGTAGAGGATACTATAAACCTAAGAGACAAAGGGGTGTCGGACATCAATTTAGAGGAGATGGGATAATTGATACTCTCATGGGTATTGGTTCAACTATTCTTAAACATAAAGACCTAATTGGTTCAACTGCTTCTGCTGTGGGAAATGTAGCAGGTGCTGTAAAGAGTATAAAAGATGCTCAGAAGGAATCTCAAATTACAAGCAATAAAAGAAATTAAGAAAAGTAAAACTCAGTTGTCCCCCCAAGAACGACAGAAAATAATTCAAATACTTGGATCAGGGTTTCAAAAGTTTTAACATCTTTTTTCCTAAATAAATACAAGTATGGAAGCAATTGATAGTATCTATGATTTGGATGATACTATTATTATCTCAAACTCCACTAAAAAAGAAGATTACTTCAAGGTAAATGCAATAACTGGAACAGACTGGAATACAAATGGTACAAAAAGTTTTGAAATAAATAATCAACAAACCTATTTGAATCTCTCCGAAAGTTTCTTGTTGTGTAAATTTAAATTCACTAAGGCTGGGAATAACACAAACGCTACACTTGTAAATGATTTCTTCTGGAAAATGTTTGATAGTGTGCGATTGTATATTGGAACACAAGAAGTTGAAGCGGTTGATTATGTCTCTGCTGTATCTGAAATGATGAAATTTACACTCTATACATTCAGTGATAGAATGGGAAAGGGGTCTGTCGAAGGTTTTATTCCTGATATGTCAATGGGAACAAACACAGACCCTGGATATATTCAAAGGAAAGGAATGTATAATGATGATACAAAAGCAGAAAATAGTTTTACTGTGGCAGTTCCTCTTAAAGGTATATTTGGATTTTGTGATTATGATAAAGTTCTGTATGGTCTTAAAATTAGATTTCAACTACAAAGGAATGACAATGAAAATAGATTGCTTTTTGGTGTTGGTAGTGCTTTTGGTGAACAGAATAAATTTGTAATTGAGGAGATGAGTTGGTATATCAGTGAATATACTCCTAATCTTAAAACAGAAGAGATGTTGAATCGAAGACTTAACTCAAAGAAACCACTCAGTGTATCATACCTCAAAAGAAGATGTCAACACGTTAAACTCAATCAAACTACTTACACGTGGAATTTGGGTGTTCTGGAAGGAAAGCCACGATATCTGTGGATGATTTTTAAAAAGCCAGATGGTGATACTGCGACTGATAAGAATAATGCATTGAGTGATAATGCTAAGGTGAAACAACTTCGCGTTTCTCTGGATGGAACATTTTATCCACGAGATAGATTGGAAATTAATTGGGAAAAAAATGATTTTGCTGAAGCATACAAGTCTTACCAAAAGGTGTGTGAAAGTAATGGAAATAAAGAACCTATTTTGGATATGACAGCATTTAAAAGTTTGTATACAATCTATGCGTTTGACCTGAGCGCTCAAAAGGAAACTATAAAGTCGAATCGAGTGGATACTTCCCTATACATTGAAAGAGGAGAGAGTGAAGAAGTTGATACATATTGTTTGCTTTTGGAAGAAACAGAATTGCAGATTAATACAGATAATGGTGTGATGATTAGTCTCACATAATTTTTTGTTAAATAAATGAGTGGCAAAGTACCAACTGGGGTATATGTTAATCAAATCAATCTTCATAAACTATCATCTTGTGTTCAAAATCAAAAGCCTTGTACGATTAACGTTAATACAATTCAGAGAAAAGGAGCAGTAAGAATTGATGTTTTGCTCACAAGAGAACAGGTTAAAATCTTGAATGACACTGGCTCACTTAAAATTAAAATGACAAAACCAATGTTGAAAAAATATTCAACAAGAGAGACGAGTGGAGGATTTCTCCCATTTCTAATTCCTTTATTTGCTGGTTTAAGTGCGGTTGGAGCATTGACGGGTGGTATTTCAACAGCGGTGAAAACTGCCAACGAAAGGAAGGCTCAACTCCAGGCTCAAAAAGAATTGGAAAGACATAGCAAAGAGTTGGAGAAACAAATTAGTGGAAGTGGTGTAATTGTAGATTTTGCTGAAAAACTTGAAGGTCTGCCTGATAAAGCGAGATTGTTAGTTGGAGATATGCTTTCTTCTATAGCACAAGCAGGTGTAAAATTAACGAAAAGAGGTAATGGATTATATCTTTCTAATAAATAAATGAGCATTGATGAGTGGTTGAAAGAATTTGGAAAGAATACAACATCAAATTTACAACTTGCCAAATATTGTAAGAAATTAAAAATTCATAATGTGGTTATTTGTATGAGAGATGAATTAACAAATGTGCCGAAACATACAAAGAATATTATTATGAACTTAGAAGATAATGATGGGAACGGTTCTCATTGGGTTTGTATTTTTAATAGTCAAGACAAATATTATTTTGATAGTTTTGGTCTTCCACCACCTGTTGAAGTCATAAAATTCTTACAGAATGGTGTTTATCAAACATTTCAAGTCCAAGAATTAAATTCCAAGTGTTGTGGTCAATTATGTCTATATGTGTTATTTCAACTCAACAAAAATAAAAAATTTTATGATATTATTTTTAATCTAATATAAATGACTTATGTTGGTAAAGATGGTTCTATCTTTGGTGTATCTCAAGAACTGGATATTGATTTATCAAATTATTATACAAAGGCACAGGCTGAACAACATAAATATAATATAAACAAAAATATTAACATGAAAAATGCTGATAAATTAAAAATTTATCCAAGCCCGACTGACGCGAATGACTTGGTGAGATTAAACGATTTATCACAATATATATATATATATATATATATATATATATATATATATATATATATATATATATATATATATATATATATATATATATACTTAAATAAAACGGCTGTGTATTCCAAAGATACAGAAGTGTTGATATTATCTCCAGGTCATACAGAATTCACAGTTCGAATTAAAATAAATTTTTATAAAGAAGGGCGTATCGTTTGTATGAGAATAGAACAATGGGGGTATGATATGAATGATTTAGGGTATAATTGGTCATTTAAAATTAACCTCGAAGACCTGGAACAATTAAATCAGTCTCGTAAGGAAGAATATTATGCACTTGGTATCGAGAATGAGTTTTGTGGAGCCACGATGAGTAAACAACAAATAAAAGAATTTAATAAGGGTAAATATAATAATGGTTTTGCCCTTGTTTATCTCATGAAAACAGAAAAAACAGGATTATATATAATAAGTAAGGAAATACAAAATGATTTAACTATGGGAAGATGGGGAGGTGTTTCGTACCATAATATTATTCTAACATATATTTCTAATACATAAATGACAGCAAGAAGGCTTCAAGAAAATTATCATTTCTGTGTCCAAGCATACCTTCAAGAAAAGGGTATTCGGTATTTTAATAAATATGTTCTACAACATAAGAATGAGGTATTTTCAATAAAAGATTGGCATTATGCTGATGTTGATAAACCGACAACTTTAGATTTAATTAGAATGTTAAATAATGAAAAAATTATAAGGTTAAGAAAAGGTAAGGCTCTTTTAGAAATTCAAAAGAAATTTTATTGGTTTCCTGTTGTAAAAAAATTATTTTGGATACAGGAATAACAAGAAATCCTGATGAATATATGTATAATATTCTATGGGGTGTAAACGATTCAAGGATAGTAAGGGATGAGGAAGGAGTTGAAGAAGAGAGGGAAGAGGAGGAAAAGGAGAAGGAGGAGAGGGAGAAGAAAGAGAAGGAGGAAAAGGAGAAGAGAGAGAAGGAGGAAAAAGAGAAGAAAGAGAAGGAGGAAAAGGAGAAGAGAGAGAAGGAGGAAAGAGAGAATAGAGAGAGGGAGGAAAGAGAGAAGAAAGAGAAGGAGGAAAAGAAGAGAGAGAAGGAGGAAAGAGAGAATAGAGAGAGGGAGGAAAGAGAGAAGAGAGAGAGGGAGAAGAAAGAGAAGGAGGAAAAGGAGAAGAGAGAGAGGGAGGAAAGAGAGAGAATGAATAAATATCTAAATATGGAAACCAGTGAGATTCAAAAAAGATTGGTGGTATTACAGAAAATAACTCAACCCACCGAGGAGGAAAACAAAGAATTGACAAGTCTATTTGCAATACTTTCGACAAGACTATTGACATCGACAAGATATGTATTTTAATTCAAGTTTTTCATTTTTTTTTTCTTAAATAAATGGAGGAGAGAGTGAAGGCATTTCTAAGGATTCTTTATGTTTTAAAAATTAAGATTCAAATGTGCATGTTGGAAACTAAAAAGGTTTTTGCACTCTGCAGGAATTTTTCTCATAAATAAATGAGTTATTGTCTCAAATGTAAAAAGAAAAGTAATACTAAAAATATTTCATATATTAAAAGTAAAACTGACAGGGTTATACAAAAAGGTATATGTTCGGTGTGTGGTTCAAAAAAAAATCAATTTATCTCCAAACACAAACTCGGAGGAGATATACAAAAGTTTTTATCAGGAAGTAAATTTACAACTACTGGAATACCAGGGGAATTACATCTTCCAGGGTATTCTTTCTGTGGTCCAGGCACAAACTTGGATAAAAGATTAGATGAGGCAGACAATCCTAAATCCTGGAGTAAACCAATCAATAGAGTTGATGAAGTGTGCATGAGACACGATATTGATTATGGGAATACCACAACGTTGGAAGAAAAGCATGAAGCCGATAGAGAAATCTTGTATAATTTGTCTCTGATACAAAATCCAACCTTGAGAGAAAAAGTTGATAGGTTCATCGTGAAGAAGATGATTAGTGCTAAATTGAAACTTGGACTTGGAAATTCAAAAAACTTATAGGCTCTAATGATGCCATTAAGACTGAAGAGCAATTAGCTGATGAATTACATAAACCAATATTCACAAAGTTTCAGAGAAGGAAAGTTTATTCCAAGGAAGTTGATTATATCTGGTCTGCTGATTTGATTGAACTCAATAATGATAAGGGGTACAAGTATGCTTTAACCGTTATTGATTTGAGGAGTAGATATGCGTGGGTTGTCCCTTTAAAAAACAAAACAGGTAATACTCTTATGTTAGCTTTTCAACAGATATTTAATAAAAGTAAGAGAAAACCTAAAAAATTGTGGACTGATGAGGGTAGAGAGTTTTATAACAAGACATTTATGAATTTTCTAAAAAATAACAGTATTACATTATACAGTACCTTTAATGAAGGGAAGGCAGTTGTTGTTGAACGTTTTAATCGTACCTTAAAAGAGAGACTATATAAAAAATTCACACAACTCGGTTCACAACAATGGTCATCTTTTATTCAGGATATTGTGGATAAGTATAATGACACGATTCACACGTCAACAAATATGAAACCATCAGAAACATTTACAAAATTAAAATACGAAAAAGAGATTAATGTCAGAAAACCTAAGTTCAAAGTTGGTGATATCGTAAGAATATATAGGTGGAAATCTCATTTTGAAAAGGGTTTTACTGAACGATGGACGAAAGAACTTTTTAAAATTGTTGATGTAATAGATACAGTTCCTTGGACTTATAAAATATATGATTTGGAAGGGGAAGAGATTTTAGGTTCATTTTATTCACAGGAATTACAAAAGACAAAACTAAGCAGATAATACACCTTTGTGGACACTCGAGGGCCAAGTCCGAGGTGTATAACAGTATATAATGTGTGTCAAGGGGTGGACGTTCTTACATCTGTGAACCCCAAACACAGAATCCTCAACTGAATAGTCAAGGCTTAACTTTTGTTTGTTGATGTGTATGTGTGTGTGTGTGTGTCCCAACCCTCACATTCAAAATCTCAACCCCAACCCTCACATTCAAAATCTCAACCCCAACTCAATCCTCACCCAACACAATGTCTTTTTCAACATGAGATTTCCATATATATATATATATATATATATATATATATATATATATATATATATATATATATATATATATATATATATATATATATATATATATATATATATTTTACGTTTTTTTTTTTTCTCTTCTTCCAATTCTGTCTTTTAAGGCTTTCAGGTTTGATGACATAGAGAGAGGGAGTAAGAACTTTCTTGATAGGTTTAAATCCCAAAGAGTGGTAGCATTTCAAGTCTTCAAAATAAACCCAACTTTCCAAGTCTCCAAGGTAGTTATTTAAACCATCAAGGCAGAACTCATTTACTGATTTTTTCAAAATTTGTGAGTCTCCAAGGTAAAACTTGTATTCTGGCTCATCAATGTATAACTTGTTCAGTGGGTATTGTCTTGATAACTCACAATGAGTACTATTGCTGTAAAACTCTTTTTCAGGATTTTTCTGGTCTCCAAGGTATAACTCTTTGGTTGGGTCATCAAGGACGAACTCGTTCTGTGGGTCTTGGTCGCTCATAAGGTCTTCAACCAAGCCAACAATTTCGCCCCAAGTTGTAGCAAAAGCAGTATTTTCATTTCGTATTTCAGACACAATTTCCTGTGAGAGAAAATAATAATGTATTAATTAAGTTATTTAATTATTAAATGAGTATGCTTCAATCAAAGTTTGAAAATAGGAAAATAAAAATCTTACCTCAACAGATAAGAGGTTTGAATCCAGTTCATCAACTTGAAGGTTTAGTTCCATACAAGACAGAGAGTTCCAAGGAACACCAAAGTCATCCCACTCAAGTCTTGGTCGTTCTGTAGGTCTTGGTCGCTCACAAGGTCTTCAACCAAGTCAACAATTTCGCTCCAAGTTGTAGCAAAAGCAGTATTTTCATTTTGTATTTCAGATACAATTTCCTGTGAGAGAAAATAATAATGTATTAATTAAGTTATTTAATTATTAAATGAGTATGCTTCAATCAAAGTTTGAAAATAGGAAAATAAAAATCTTACCTCAATGGATAAGAGGTTTGAATCCAGTTCATCAACTTGAAGGTTTAGTTCCATACAAGACAGAGAGTTCCAAGGAACACCAAAGTCATCCCACTCAAGGTCTTGGTCGCTCATAAGGTCTTCAACCAAGCCAACAATTTCCCCCCAAGTTGTAGCAAAAGCAGTATTTTCATTTTGTATTTCAGATACAATTTCCTGTGAGAGAAAATAATAATGTATTAATTAAGTTATTTAATTATTAAATGAGTATGCTTCAATCAAAGTTTGAAAATAGGAAAATAAAAATCTTACCTCAACAGATAAGAGGTTTGAATCCAGTTCATCAACTTGAAGGTTTAGTTCCATACAAGACAGAGAGTTCCAGACAAGCACACAGCACACCATTGCCAGCAAAAGCAAATGTTTAAAATGGAGCCTGGGTTTGAAGCTTTTATAGAGAAAGACTGGTGGGTGTGGTTTCCTTTGGAAATTCCCTGGGCAAGCCTAGGCAAGCCTTCATTGGGAAATTTTTCAAAACCATAACATCCTGTAATTTTCTAGTGATTTCTTTGTGAGTCAGAGATGAACTGGAAATGATGTAAGAGTGGGCGGGGCTTAGCAAAAGTAGGCGGGACTTAGGAAAAGTGGGCGTTGCTTCGAAAAATATCCTATGAAAAGTGGGCGTAGCTTAACAAAAGTGGGCGGGGCTTAGGAAAAGTGGGCGTGGCTTAAAAATACCTTATGAAAAGTGGGCGGAGCTTAGCAAAAAGTGGGCGGGGCTTAGAAAAAGTGGGCGTGGCTTAGAAAAATACCTCACAAAAAGTGGGTGGAGCTTAGCAAAAGTGGGCGGGGCTTAAAGAAAAGTGGGCGGGGCTTATTGAATACATTGTGGAAAGTGGGCGGGGCTTAGCAAAAGTGGGCGGGGCTTAAAGAAAAGTGGGCGGGGCTTAACAAAAAAATAACCTGTGGCTCAGGAGGTGGTCAAACAAGAGCATTAAGAGAAGTTTATCATTTCGTAATGGCACAAAAGGGGTATCTTCAAAAATATAAAGATTCAAATGTTTTGTTTGTCAATATTTTAGATGGGGATAATTGTGCAAAGAAAATTAAACTATTGAAGGAATTTGAGAATGAACAAATCTTTATAGGTTCAATGAGTGAGCTGTTCAACCCCCAGGTGTTCAATTCAATGAGGTTCAACCTCCAAGTTAAAAGGGGAGACAAATAAATATACCTTGGGATAAAAAGGGGGTTTATTTTTAAGGAAAAAAAAAGGGAATCGCTGAAAATCCCCCATTCATTTACATGGGGAAAAGTGAGCCAGAATCAGTATTCTTACCCTACTTGTAGGTCATCAGAGGTCAAAAGGTCACCAATTTTAGGGGTTGCCCAAAATTGACCATAGAGCAAGTCATGTTGCTAGAATAAAGTAACAAATCACCCAATGGTGATTTAAACACTTGGAATGCATATTTTAGAGGTCTTCAGATGATTCTAAGGCGACATTTATTGAGTTGCTTTTGCAAAATTTTATTTCAGAGCAATTGATTTTGACCCATTTGTTGTAAATACTTAAAATCCAGGGTTTTGTGGGTAGGGGAAGTTCTTTTTAAGCTTTAACTGTTCTAAAAGACTTTGCCAGTGATGTATCTCATGAGACACTGGATGATGCCATGTCCAATGCTTCATGCATTCGCATTATTCACCTTTTCCAACAGTATCGCACCTTCCTCAAGAATGACAATGGCAGCCAATCAGCATTTTGGATATCTTATCTCGATATGGTCGAGGTTGTGCTTGGTTTGTTGCGGGCAACAATAGAAGGGGATTGGCTTTTGCACTTGGCCTCAATCAGAGACATGATCCCATGGTGTTTCCTGTATGATCGTTTAATCTATGCCAGATATTTGACATTCTACTATGTGCAAATGTCGTCGTTAGATATTCATCATCCTGAAATGTATGAATACTTCATGAGTGGAGGATTTTCTGTTCAAGTAGGAGCTGATATAATCCGTTTGGCAAAATACCAGTGGACCAAACAATTGAAGAAACAATAGATAAGGATACCCAGTGGTCAGGTGGCACAAGAGGCTTTATCTTAAACCCAGGTGCAATTCGTCGTTATTACGTAAATGCCGAATACCACAGCATGTTTCTTCATCGCCTAAGAGCAATGCTAGGAACTCGTTCCTCCACTTTGAGCCATCTGGATTTGCAGAAAAAGAGAATTGAAAAAGACGAGTCAGCCGTCCAATCACTCGCTGATCTTATTCACAACTCTTTAGTACATCCCTACAGATCAGAAGAGGACTCTCTTGTGAACATTTCTACTGGTGCATTGGCCCCAGCAGATGTTGAGAAGGACCTTTTCACTGCTCAAAGCATTGGCGAAAAGGCATACCAGAAGTTCAAGACTGATCGTCTTGAAAAGGAGGGACCAGATGCTGTAGATTTCTATGCAACTATTAAGAAGCAAATGCTAAAGACATTTGTAAATGTTTGTTCAAAAAAGTGCAATGCAAAGGGAAAGAGGTCATCCTACGAGTAAATCACAATCTTTTTGCCAGAATGATTGTTATCGCACAAGATCGTGAGCTGGACATGCAGGAGGTTCTGTCTCATCCACTTGGCCCATTCCCACGGGCGTTGGCAAATCAAGATGGGTCGCTAAGAAAGACTGAAAAAGCAGCACGAATGAATAAAATTGGGGAAAGTGTACCTCCTGTAGAAGCCCTCCCACTGAACTCAGCATGCATTATCGATGGCATGAGCATTGTGCAGAAGTTAAATGTGAAAAATAGCACATTTGCTGAGGTTTCAACGTCAGTCATGAAAGTTGTCTTGAGGGAAGGTGCGATGAGTCAACGAATAGATGTTGTATTTGATGTGTACAAGGAAAGCTCCATCAATAATGCAGAAAGGTACAAAAGGGGATCAGGCAGCGACATCAAATTCAGCAGCATTGCGCCAGGACACAAAATATAAAAAAATGGAGGAACTTCTCATCAGAAGCTGACAATAAGACAAAACTTATTGAGTTTCTGGTTGCAGATTGGAAAACTGAAAACAAGAGGAGCCTGATTAAAGACAAAGCTCTTCTAGTGACATGTGGCATAAGATGTGACAAGATATTGATCGGTGGTAGTTGTGAAATGGGTGAACTTGAGTACTCTCAAGAAGAGGCAGAGACACGGTTAATATTTCATGTGAAGCATGCCGCTAACACTGGATATCAAACTGTAATTGTTATTTCTGAGGACACAGATGTATTTGTGCTACTACTTTCCTTTGCAAAGGACATTTCGGCTACCTTGTACCAAAAGAGGGGAACAAAGACACGTACTCAATTTGTGGACATTTCCCTACTCAGGTTATCCCTTGGAGATGAACTATGTGGTGCACTTCTCGGCTTTCCTGCTCACACTGGATGTGACACTGTAATTTCTTTCATTTGGCGAGGCAAAACAGGACCACTGGACAAAATGCGATCAAACAGTGAATTCCAATGTGCCTTCTCCAACCTTGGAAGTGCATGGGAGATATCAGATCAAATGTTTGATACCTTGCAACATTTCACATGTCTCATGTATGCATCATCCACAAAAACTGTACAGGTAAATCAACTCCGATACAAGGTGTTCTTTGCCAAAAGAGGGTAAATAGAGTCAAACCTTCTTCCACCTTGTAAAGATAGTCTAACAAAGCATGCCCTCCGTGCCAATGACCAGGCAGGAATTTGGAAGCGAAGCCTGGAGACAAAATCAGTGATTCCTGATCCAGAGGGAAATGGATGGGTAAAAGATGATAGCAGTTCAATTGCCATTGACTGGATGGCCGGAACTCCGGCACCTGAAGCTGTGTTGGAAATGATGGCCTGCCAGTGCAAATGAGTTGGCAAAAAGGGAGAGTGTGGCTGCATAGACAATGGGTTGAAATGTACGCCGATGTGTAAATTACAAACTTGCGAAAACCAGCGAAATGAGGATGAACTAGAGATGACAGATGATATTGAATCAGGTTGTGATGATGATGATGATGATGATGATGATGATGATTGATTTCTCAAAATACTGAGGTTACTTTCCAAGCCCTCAACATTACCTAAAGACATGTAAAATATAATTTCTGGAAGTTGATATTACCTTTTGTTCATTTTTACTACTTTGTTTTAGTAGAATAAGTTGTGTGAAAGACGATTTTGGCAGCCTCTAAAATTTGTTTCCGACATATGGACATAATTAGCATAATCTAGTGTGATTATAAAAGAGGGAACATAGACATACAATTTGAGTGGTAGTTTATCAAATTTGCCCTGTCCACTCCAAAGCTACAGTCATTATGGTTTCCCCTACCCCAAAAACCCTGGATTTTAGGCATTTACAAGAAACGGTTCAAAATAAATTGCTCTGAAACAAAATTTTGCAAAAGCAACTCAATAATGTCCCCTTAGAATCATCTGAAGACCTCTAAAATATGCATTCCAAGTGTTTAAATCATCATTGGGTGATTTGTTACTTTATTCTAGCAACATGACTTGCCCTATGGTCAATTTTGGGCAACCCCTAAAATTGGTGACCTACATAATGAAATATTTTGCATAAACCTTCTTGATTTCGATAGAGGGTACATAGACAGGCATTATGAGTGGTATATTGTTAAGATTGACCCATCCAGAGCGAAACTACAGTCATTTTAGCTTCCCCTACCCCCAAATTTTGGTCTTCAAAATATAGCGGTAGGGTGATGTTTGAGAAGTGAAAACTACCAGAAAGCTGCCAATTTCACACTGCTATCACCTAAATTCCTCATCTGTAGGTCCTAAACTATCAAAAAAAAAAACAGTGATCCATTGCCCCCAGAGATGGTACCAATGGGTCAAATTTTCAGGTTTGGCCCATGGACTACAAGAGGTAAAGATTTCTGAAAACAAACTCAAAATAGAAATGATAGCAAGGAAGATAAATAAAAACTACGACGAGGCTAACAGCAACAAAAAACAAGGCCAGATGTTTTAAAACAACCCAAAAAGATTATATCATGAACTCGGGAAACAGAAGCAGAATGTCACCTCCTTCTGAAAAAACATAAACTGGAACAATTCTGGAAAGGAATGTATGAAGATCAAAAATAACACAATAAGGAGGCGGAATGGTTCTTAAACCTGGAGGAGAAGAAGCAACATCTTGAGGAAATGCCCCGAGTAATAATTGATGCAGAATAGATAAGACGACAACTTCCAAAAATGGCAAACTTCAAATGCCCTGGACCAGATATGATCCCAAACTTCTGGCAAAAGCAATTTGATTTTCTCCATGTTCACTATGCTTGACCATTCGATGAACTTATCCAAGGGGATCAGGAAATGGATGAATGGTCACAGAAGGTAACACCTTCCTCATCCCAAATTCTGAATAAACCCAAGTACCTCACAAATACTGGTCAATAACCTGTCCACCAACAACATATAAACTCTTAACAGGAATCCTCACAGAACTATGTACCACCACCTTACAAGAAGTCCAAGAGGTAGAACAGAAGGGATGCAAGAGAGGATGTTATGGAACACTAGACCACTTAAGACTAAACAAGACCATACTGAAAAACTGCAATACATGAAGAACCAAATTGTCCACAGCCTGAATAGACTATTAAAAAGCTTTTGACAGTGTCCCACTTTTATGGATGATAAAGTGCATGCAAATATATATGATAAATCCCAAAATTTCCAATGATTGAGAAAGACATGGATCATTGGAATACCACACTAACCCTGTAGCACTCGAAGGGAAAGATCGAAATACCAAGAGTGGGATTCCAAGATACTGGGGATCTTCCAAGGATCTAAAATACCAAGACAAAATGGGGAATCTTCCAAGGAGACAACCTTTCCTCACCCCCCCCCCCAACCTCCTGTTTTACCAAGCTCTGGATCCACTAAGTAACCTCATTAATGAACAAGGACATGGATACACCCTCACAACCAATAAAAGAATGTCCAAACAAAACAAGAGAGGTGACACATCGTCTTGACATGGATGATTTAAAACTCTTTGCAACGAAAGACAAAAAATTGGCAGACAACTAAAATTAGTGAGATGGCACTCTGACGACATGCAAATGGAATTTGGCATAGATAAGTGCGTCATGTGCACATGGTAGACCAAAAACGGACAACATAAAAATTGACCGAGATACAACGATGCAGGAGCTAGAAAATGAAGCATCTTACAAATACCTTGGACTTGAAAAGTCCTATATATGCTGCCACCAAATATGTCACAAAAAAATTAACAAAACAATTACCAAAGAAAACCTGTGTAGAACAAGGCTATTCATGAAAACATACCTCTCCCCAAGGAAAAAAAAATCACAGCCATAAACCAACTGTCCCAATACAGCGGTGGAATAGTAAACTGACGACAAGCGGAAATCAGAAAACTCGACAGAAAAACAAGGAATCTGCTTACTATCCACAAAAATCAATGCATCCCGAGGATGTACCTGCTGAGGAAAGGAGGTGGCAGCCTAATATAACTCAATCAAATGCACAGAGTTATGACTAGGATTATCAGAGTATGTGAAAAGTTCAACAGACTACTGAATACACAAGCATGAACACAACAAACCAGAAAAGCTATCTCTCACTCACCTTGCAAAAAACAGGTGCAAATAGAAGATGTCATCCACCAAACTGAAACAGCGACAAACACAGCCCCAATGATTGTAAAAAAAAAAGACAAAAAAAGAATACAAGATGAAATGTTGTATATAGTAACACCTGGAAGAAAGACAAAAGAGCAGGGAAATATTTTTTTTTAAAAAGAAAAGAGTTAGACAGATTGGGGATAGACAAAGAAGGATCACTGGAATGTATAAGAAGAGGTCAGCTTAATTGAGATGGAGAACGAATCATTATGATTCCTCAAGACAAAGGATACCACATCAATGGCTTAAAAAAAAAACTGGCAGGTCTGAGCTCATCAGACAAGTGTGGATTTTGCAAGGTAGAAACAGAAAGCACGAACCACCTCCTATCGGGATGTAAAAAAACTCATGTCAGAACAGCTGTACACACAAAGGCACAACAAGGTATGCCAAGTAATCCACCAGCACATCTGCAGATTTTTCAACATCACAGTTCCACAAAACTCATGGAAACATTAACCAATAACAATAATTGAAAACAAGGACATAATGCTCACGTACAATCTGATGATCCCATCCAGCGTGAACGTAGAAAACAAAGCACTGCGACAAAATACAAAAAGTAAAACTAGGCATTGATCACTGAGGTTTCAGTACCCAGTGATTTTGGTCTAAATAATGCAGAAATCAAGAAAATGACCAATATCAAGGCCCAGTTGCATAAACTTCCCTCATCCTTCAGGAAAGATTCCCCTTACGGCACACTGTGATTCCTTCGCAAAGGATTTCCTTGAGGGCTGTTGCATAAACAACCCTGAGGAAATCCTTAAATAAGCATTTCCTTAAGGGTGAGGAAATCCTCAGGAGCCGTTGCTTTGCTTGGCAACCAATCAAATTAGAGATAGGAAGATGGGTCCCAAAGCTCAATGGTGGCAAAGCAATTTACAAACTGGCTTCAGGAAGAGACAGAAGCACAAGTGGAGGCTTTTCTCAAGCACAAGAGAGACAATACATTGTATAGTTGTATGTGTGTTGTTGAAGTACTTTTATGTTTAATTACAACACTATAACCATACATAGTGTATAATTGGCAAGAATCCCTTGATTTGGGTCAGACCTGGATCTGAAGGGGAAACCAGGCCTCTCTCAAGTTGAATGAGACCCCACACATCTCTCTATGATGCAGGATTGATGAGTTATGGACCCAGTAACACTTTGCACTCAATATATTTATTACATTCGCAGTTGACCTTTTTCCTGGGGCCACCATCGGTATCAATTGAATTGCTATCTAAGTAACCTGAACACCAAGTAATAAATGTTCCCACGATGAAAATACCACCACACTTGAAGCACGGACTAACAACTCGTTCATCTGCACCTGCAGTACCTGCACCACAACACACCTTTACATCCCCCCAGATTTAATGCGTTAAATACCAGGCGATTATCGGTTTGATGGATTTTATAAATAAATGATTTAAAACATGTTGTTGTGGAAATGACTCCTGAGGGATCAAATATCCTTCGTATAATTCTAGTTATTCCTTAGTATGTACTTTAGATCAGGGTAATTCATAAAGAACAATATCATCATAGACGTCGAGTGGGTTGAGGCTGTCTCTGAAAACATGGTCGCGACATCTTGCACATGACATTCGTCATCATTGTGATGATGAATTTTAGTTCAAGGTTCAGGAAGGTTTTACAGAAAAACAACTTGAATAAATATTAAAGTAAATTCTCACTCAAATCTTTCCTTAAGAATGCTTTATGCAACCAGGCTTAAGACCTCAAGAATGAAGTGAAAAATCCTGGAAGCTAAAGAGTGCCAAAATTGTACCAGTGATAATTGGAGCAATGGAAACGATAAAGGAGAACCTCTCAAAGATCATACAAACCATCCCTGGGAACATTACCACAAACGAACTACAGTTGGAGACTGTCTGGGGCTGAGTGACGATCCTGAAAAGAGCCCTCGGAACAAAACCCTGAGAACAACACAACTTCTGCCATGAATCATGATCCTTCAGCAAAATGAAGGTGGATACTTCGAGTCCTGGGAGGACTCCAAGTCACCCTCTGAAACTCGAATTATGGAGATAACGATCAACACACACACACACACACACACACACACACACACACACACACACACACACACACACACACACACACACACGGCCAGTTACATTTTGGCTGTGAGTAAACTTGCATGTGCAATTCTGACATGTGAAAAACTAGCACCACCAGTCCACCACTCATTCCTTTTCCCTTGATATTCATCAGAGGATGAGGAACATGTATTGAGTAACATGCATTACCCATTGATCAGAGCAACAAATATTGATGATTGTACGTGCATACAATATGATAATTAATCGATTAAACACTCACATCCTACTTTATTGGAGTTATTACATTTACAGGCAACAATCTATATTATAAAAGGAACCGTGTCTGTCTGTCTGTTCGTCATGTTGTAACTTGAGAACGGATTAACAGATTTCAACACATCCAACTCTGGTGGATTCAGGGAACTCCCAGGGAAGGTTTGTGATGAAAATTTTTTTTTTCATGGGTACATGGGCACATATGCCGAAACTGCAAACGCCCATTAGCAACGCTGGTAATCCCCACACTCCTTTTTCTTCTTTCCCTATTGATTAGCCATCACAGCAAAGATTGGTATTTCCATCAGCGAAGCAACGGGTCTCACATTGTAGTATTTTGTTATTTCAGTGCAGTTTTGAGGACAAAGATACACTGTTAATCTCACTTCTGATATGTGGTCGATGGATCAAAGCAGAAAGCAATTCATACAGAAAAATATCAAATATGGCTTTTGGATATGTATAACACAGAATTAGACATTTGAATACAGTACTGCAGTACACACAGGAAGTGGTCTCGTTTTTTAAGTTCGGCATGACAAAGTCTGCCTGGGAATCTTCACTATTTTACAAAGTAAATGTGCATCACTTTGCTGAAAATGGGGAAATGTAGCATGCATCAAACACATTGCACCTTATTTTAGTGGCTATCGGTGGTTTTAGTGGCTATCAATATTGTCTTTCTTTAGCCATGCACCGGCCAAATGGACTTTTAATCTTCCTTCTGTTGTGTGGTTGAAGTATCAAAGCAGAAAGCAGTTCTGAAAACATTACTGTAGTCCACACAGAGTGAGGTTGTGTTGTCTGGCATGATGAAGACAGTATGAATGTTTACAACATGTGCATTTTCCAAAAGTATTTCTCTGCTGTTTAAAATGTAGATCTGTGATTTATTCATCTTGCCCCGAAGGGGATGTGAGACTATTGAATGCGCATGTGTGTGTGTGTTTTTCTGTCTGTGTCCACATCTATATATTTTCGCTTTAAAAATGGTTTTCTTTGAAACCGCTTGTCCAATCGATGCAAAGCTTTAAACATAAGTGGGACTTCCCATGGGTAATCTTTTATTGCTAACTCTGACATCATAAGTCACATGGTATGGCAGCCTTATTGGATTAAAGGAAAAAAAAATTGGATGACATTTTCTCCAAAACCGCTCAATGAAAAAAAAATTGAAACTTGGCGCACGTCATCAACTCCACATGGGGTACACAGTATATGGTGATAATGAAGACATCATCAGTGAAGTGGTATTCCAGTATATGGTGACAATGAAGACATCATCAGTGAAGTGGTATTCCAACCATAATTTGTCGAATTGAAATCTTATTCCAAAAAAATCTGAAACTTCATGTATCTGATCGATGACATGATGCGAGTGAAGAATTAAATTTATGACGATCATTACCCATGCCAAGAAACTCTGTGACATAATAGGGTGCATGGATGATACTGGTGTAAGGGCCATAACAGTAGTGTGCCATAATAGTTGCATGTTCAGTTAACGATGGTATTTTTGTTCAGAAGGAATGCGCAACGTGAGACTATGCACTATGAGGTTCACTATGCAACGTGAGACTATGAGTGCCATTCCAGTTTTAAATGTTGCAGATTACAGTGAAAATGGATTTGTTGAAACTTGTGCCATTGAAACACCAGGTGGGTTGACCCAGCCTGTCAACCTTCTCAGGTCAGCAAAATGTGTACCAGCTTTCTGGCAACAGGCACTGCATCAGCAGCACAGCTGCACTTCCCGAAGATGATGCAACCAGAGCCATAGGCTGCATATGAAACAACAACTCTTCCCCCTTCTCTCCCCTCACTCTGTCCCCGCTCCCTCCATCTCAGTCTGTCCCCCTCTCCTCACTCTCCCCTCCACCACATCCCCCCCACCTCACTCTCTCCCCCCTCTATTTCCTCCCCTCTCCTCTCCTTCTCCCACTCCCTCATCGTGTCCAACCAGAAACGGCTGTTAAAATACATTTTTGCCTTTTAAAACATTAATATCCATATGATTTTGTTCCGTTTTTTTGCAACCGAGTCTTAGACCATCATAACCACGATGAGAAAATGAAATTAGATATCGAACTTGAGTGAAGATAAAGCTGCGAGAAAGAACGAGCCTTAAAAAAGAGGCCTATGAAACCGCAGACCTATACGGAGTATAGAAATATGGTGGCGGTAGTATATAAATTGTGGGTGGATTCAGGTGAAATGTCAAACCGATGTGTGGAACTCGCACGCACGCAAGGACACACACATGACTCCTTTTACAGTACTGTATATAATACAAGAAACTTCATACAGAATGAGGTCATTAGGCCCATAAAGCCTGCACTTTCTTACCGATATATTGGTACTCCCCATCCCCACCACTTCCAGATACCTATCCAATTCAATTTTAAAACTGACCACTGAATATTGTTTCTACACTTGCAGGGAAATCATTACATGCCATTCACCACTCTCTGAGTAAAAGACCTGCACCTTACCATCCTAACTCTCTTCTTCTTTACCCTGAAACTATGAGCCCTTGTCCTGTCAGTGTACATTCTGCTGAAAAATTATTCTGCACTTATTTTGTCTATATGCTTCATTTTCTTAAACATCTCAATCAAATCCCCTTGTAGTCGTCTCATTTCTAATGTAAAAAGTCCTTCTGTTTCAGCCGCTTCTTGTAGCTCAGTCTAGCTAGGCCCAGGACCATTTTCGTTTCTCGATGCTCTAACCTTGCTATGGCATCTACAGTGAAAAAGGAAAGTCCACACCCTCTTTCAAATTTTTCAGCTATTGTTGCTTTACAGCCTGGAATTAAATTACATTCAATCAGACTTTTTCCACCTTTATTTACGCATCGTAACCCACAACTTCCAAATGAAAAACAAACTCCACAAATTTCAGAAAATTTATTAAAAATACAAAACGAGAATATCTTGGTTCGATAAGTGTCCACCCCCCTGAGTTAATATTTGGTGGAAGCACCTTTGACAGCAATTACAGCTGTGAGTCTGTTGGGATGGGTCTCCACCAACTTTGCACACCTTGAATGGGAAATATTTGCCCATTCTTCTGCACAAAACTGTTCAGGCTTAATTAAGTTGTGTGGGGAGCATTGGTGGACAGCAATCTTCAAGTGATGCCAAAGATTTTCGATTTGATTTCGGTCGGGGCTCTGACTGAGCCACTCAAGGACGTTTATCTTTTTATTCCTTAGCCACCCCAGTGTAGCTTTGGTTGTGTGCATCTGGACATTGTCCTGCTGAAAGGTGAACTTCCATCCTAATTTCAGCTTTCTTGCACAGGGCAGCATGTTTTCCTTTTGGATTTTTCTGTATTTTGCTCCATCCATTTTCCCTTCTGTCCTGACAAGTGTCCCATATTCCCATAGTATGATGCTGCCACCACCATACTTCAGAGTAGGGATGTTGTTCTTTGGGTGATATGCTGTTTTGCGTTTGCGCCAAATGTAACATTTTGCATTGAGGCCAAAAAATTCCTTATTGGTTTCGTCAGACCACAAAACCTTTTTGCCAAATGGCTTTAGAATCTCCAGAGTGGTTTTTTGCATACCTCAAATGGGACTCAATGTGAGCTTTTTTGAGTAATGGCTTCCTTCTTGCCACCCTACCGTAGATGTCAGATTTGTGGAGGACTTGGGATATTGTTGTCACATGCACACAGTGACCAGTCTTTGCCATAAAGGCCCGTAGCTCTTTCAAAGTTGTCATTGGCCTCTTGGTGGACCTCTTGTCAGTCTCCTCCTTGCTTGGTCACCCACCTTGAAGGGATGGCCTGATCTATGCAGGGTCTTGGTGGTACCATCTTCCTTCCACTTCTTAATGATTGTCTTCCCTGTGCTCCAAGGCATATTCAAGGCCTTTGAAATAGTTTTATACCATCCCCTGATCTGTGCCTTTCCACAACCTTATCCCAGAGATCTTTTGAAAGCTTCTTGGTTCTCATGGTTGAGTCTTTGCTGTGAAATGCACTACCCAGCAGAGAAAAACTCCAGTAACAGCTGATTTTATTCTGAACTAATCAGAATCATGGTAATTTAACACAGGTGGAGGCCAATCAACTAATTTTGTGATTTTGATTTTTTTTCTTGAGCTAATTTACAAATTTGCTATGATAAGGGGGTGGACACTTATCCAACCAAGATATTCTAATTTTGTATTTTAAATTAATTTTCTGAAATTTGATTTTCACTTGGAAGTTGGAGGTTAGGATGTATAAATAAAGGTGGAAAAAGTCTAATTTAATGCAATTTGATTCCAGGCTATAAGGCCACAAAAGGTGAAATTTTTGAAAGGACATGTAGACCTAAGGACATGTAAGTTTCGAGTGGCACAATGTATGTCGTTCCTATATTTTTTCATTTTTTCTTGAAATCCGTGGCTGTATTCAGTTTGATGCAGGTAGTGGATTTTAGCAATTTGCTTACGTAATTGTTTTAATATTTTATGAAAGTTAATATAACTCAAGCAATGAATGTAAAGCAAAGATAACTCTTTATATTCTTATCAATAAGGTATAATTAAAGCATTGGCAATCCAGGGTATGGCAACAGGGCATTTGATTTCAAATAGTGTGGGAACACAGGAGCAATAAAGTGGGAATCTTGTTGCAATTAAAAAACAAAAACATCTCCAGTTGTATGCACAGAGGCAAAAAGTCGAACTTGCATGCATCTGTTTTCAGAGGAGGCACCCTTCAGTTCACATTGATGAATAAATCAGCAAACATTTATAATTATGGTGCTTACAATAGAATCGTGTCGCTGCAACATGAGCCTAAGTGCTGCAACCTAACAACCACAATGGACTGAAAGAACCACAGCTGAGCGATCATTTGCAAAACTTGGTTACATGCAGATTAATCACTTCTTGCGGTCATTTCTGAAACCAGTTGTGCACAATTGCACAAACAGTTCTCGAGTATAGACAGGCTTTTTTATTTTTATAAATACTTTGTCGAGGCTCGTGTGAGAGCTAACACACAATACATAGCAAGGGGGCATGAGACAACAGGGGAGGGAGTGGGAAGGACAAAACAGTGGGGAACAGAGACATTAGGAGATCTGTGGAAGGGAGAGGGAAGGGGCGGGGAACATGGGGAACACATGATGGACATTACAGGGACTTTCAGGAAGGAAAGCAGGGAATTTGAGGAAGATGGGCTTGGGTGGATTATCGGGGGTAGAAAAAATAGAGGATTTGGATGGGGGGTGATAAGAGGTGGTGGTGAACAACTGTTTTGAAGGCCTGGAGGGAAGAATGGGATTGAATAGAGTGAGGGAGTTTATTCCAAATGTGGGAAAAAAGAGGAATGAAAGAGTGAAGGTGAGCAGTGATTCGTGAGTTTGGTAGTTTTATCAGAAGGGGGTTGTTGGCGGACCTTGAGCGCCGTGTGGAAATGTGGTGGGGAAAAATCACAGAGAGAGCAGGGGTGGGGGGAGGCTGGAGAGGAGACGGTAGAAGATAGAAAGACCACCAACCAGCCTGCGGTGAGAGAGTGAGAGGCTCAAAGACTTAGCCTCATTGCGGGAGATGCCAATGATCCGAAATGCCTTGGTTTCCACAGCGTGAAGCCGAGAAAGGTGGGAGGCAGGAGCACCAGCCCAGAGGGGAGAGCAGTACTGCATCAGGCTGTGTACGAAAGCTTTGTAAGTGGTCAGTAGCTCAGGTGGGCCGAGGAAAGACTTTGCACGACGGAGGATTCCCAGTCGGCGACTGGCTTTGGAGGCCAGGTTGGAAATGTGGCTTTCCAAGGAAAGGTCACGACAGATAGTGAGACACAGAAGCTTGAAAGAAAGGACTTTTTCCAGAGGATTGTTGAAAACGTGGATGGGGGGAGGGGGGTTCTAAACGGTCCTTTCGGAGAGACATAGTGAGAGTGTGAGATCACTCCGGATTGAAAGATGTGTTCCACGTGTTGGACCAGTTTGATTTTATCCAGATCTGCAGTGAGCTTAGAAGCTGCTGCTTGCTGGTCTGAGGGATGACCGATGATACGACAGAGCGTGGAGTCATCAACAAAGAGATATAGAGGTATTTCCAGAGAGTCGGATAGATCACCGATGAAAACCAGAAAAAGAACAGGGCCCAGAACGCTACCTTGAGGAACTCCAGCCTGGACAGGAAGAGGGAATGAAAGAACTCCATTTAGGGCCACACGCTGACTGTGACAGGAGATGAAGTCTGCGAGCCATGAGTGGAGATGGCCTTGGATACCATATGAAGAGAGCTTGGTGAGCAGGGAAGGGTGCCAGACCATGTCAAAAGCACGTGATATGTCCAGGGATACGGCTCCGATTTCCTGTCTGGCATTGAGAACCTCCATCCATTGTTGGGAGAGCAGAAGCAACATATCCAGGGTAGAGTGACCTGGTCTGAAACCAAATTGATGATAGGAAATCAAGCCATTGGAGAAGAGGAAGGATTTAATGTCTGAAGCAATGATGGATTCCATAACCTTGCTGATGATTGGGAGAAGGCTGATTGGTCTGGAGTTACAGGGATCTGTTTTTGCACCTTTTTTTATGCAGGGCAGTGATGTTAGCAGATTTCCAAGCAGATGGCAGATGACCTTGGGCAAATGAGAGGGTGAATAGAACAGAGAGAGGGTGAGCAAGAGCAGAAGAGCAGGCTTTGAGGACACGTGGGCTGATGCCGTCTGGACCGGTTGCAGAATCTGAGTTGAGGTTTGACAGCAAGCTCTCCACCTTGTCAGGAGAAAAGGACACAAAGTCCAGGGACAGTTGGGTGTGACTGGGTAAGGTGGGTAGATAAAGTGATGGGTTTTGGACACAAGATTTAGCTGCAAACACCGAGTTTAGGCATTCAGCCTTTTCATGTGCGGTATCAGCAGTGTGGCCATTTGAGGTAAGGGGGGATGGAGGGGGAAGATACCCCAGAAACAGATTTGATTAGACACCACCAGGATTTTGAGGAGGGAAAGAGGTTTGAAAGTTCAGACTTGACCTTGGCAAGATGTTGTTTTCTGGCTCTCTTGAGGGTAGATACACACTTGTTCCGAGCTTTATTGAAGGAACTGAGATTACCCTCAGTTGGGTTTGCTTTCCATGAGGAAAAGGCAAGTTATTTCAGGACAACTGCCTTGCTACAAGCTTCAGTGAACCAAGGGCGGGAGGAAGGGTAGGACAACAAAAGACGAGAGGGGATAAATCTGTGCATGAGGGAGAGCAAATTTCTTTGAAAGAATTCCCAGGATGAGTTGATGTTGGAGAAAGTAGAGATTAGAGACCAGTCTATAAGTTTGATGGCTGCTTGGAGACCCTGCCAGTCGGCTTGAGTGAAATGCCAGACTTGACGGCGGTGAGGTGGTTCTCTGATAATAGCCAGAGAGATGTCCACTTTGACAAGGACATGGTGAGAAGAACCGATTGGAGCAGAGAAAGAGCAGCAGATATTGTCAGGGAAATTTGTGAAAATCAGATCCAGAAGAGATGGAGTACCATTGCTTGAGATCCGGGTCAGGAATTTGACTGATTGAGTCACTCCCAATGAGTCGCAGAAAGCTTTTGCTGAAGTGCCATGACAGGTGAGAGAGGTGCCCACACCTAACCAACTGGCATGATGACAATTGAAGTTACCACATATGAGGAAGAGAGAATTTGGATGAGAAGATAGAAGTTGGTCCATGTTTTCGTGTAGTGAGGTGTAGATGGAGTCATCACTGTTTGGTGGACGGTACAGTACACATATAAACATGAGGTGGGAGTGGAGGGGAAGCCATACCCAGAGGTATCCCTGGGGGTGTGGGGGAGTGAGGGTAGTGCATGGAGAGTGAGGAATATAGTCTTTGATGAAGGGAGCAACTCCTCGACCAGGACGAGGCTCAGGTCTGTCATACCGGAATAGGGAGTAACCAGGGAGAGATATTTGGGAGTCAGACACGTCTTGGGGGAGGAAAGTTTCTGTTAGGCAGATTATGTCTGGCTTGTCAGTAGCAACCTGTATGGAAAGATCTGAAAGGTTTGAGCGAAGACCCCAGATATTTGAGGTCCACACTGTTAATGAAGAGGGAGGGGGGAGGCTTTGGGTGCAGGGGTTGGGAGGGGAGGGGGAGGGTAGGACAAGGGATGAGAGGGGGAGGTAAGGAGGGTTGTTGAAAGAGTGTTGGGGATTTCAGAATAGCTCAGGGAGGGGGCCGGATGAGGAGGAAAAAAGGCTCTGTGGTGCTGGGGGATAGGGGGGGACAAGAGAGAGGGGAAGAAGGCAGTTGAGGATTTGAGGAGGTGGACTGAAGAGATGGAGGTGAGAAGGCAGTGGAAGGAGGCAGCTTTGTGGATGAGAGGGGGGGCAACTTTGAGAAGGATGAGTGAGGGGGGTTAATGGTGGGAGAAAGGTGAGGGGGGAGTTTTTGAGACAGGTGAGGGAGGCTTGGAGAGAGAAGAGTGTGATGGTTGCTTTGAGAGTGAGGGGTGAGAGGAGTGAGTTGGCACTAAATTGGAAAAAAGAATGGTTGATTTGAAGTGAACATTCATAGCAAACTGGGGTTTTTTTTTAATTTTTAGGTCAAAGATGCGATTAAACACGTTTCTTGATGAATGCAATAAAGGCCAATTCAGAGAATGGAAAGAAGAAACGCTGTTACAGTTGGATTTTTTAGGCAAGGTATGAAGGAAAGGTCGAATTGAGAGCAGTCTGTTTAAATAGTAGAAGAGTAGTGCATTATGATACGGTAAAGTGTACCACATGTGTGAAAGAGGAAGATGAAACATTATAAGAGATCGTTTTATTATTATTAATATTATTATTATTATTATTATTGTTTGAGAGAGTTGAATAAGTAGAATAAAGATGGTGTTCCAGCAGGAGGAAGAAGAAGTGGAGGATGCAGAAGAAGAAGAAGAATCAAAAGGTAGTTTTTTAATTTTTTTTTTGAGATAAGAAATAGAGTTTAGTTTGGAGGGATGGGGGACGTTGGGAAAGTGGGGAAGATAGAAATTGAAGGTAATGGGGAGAAAATACAAATAAACATGATCGTACACCAAGGGGGACAATGGGTAGGCCTCAAGCACTCGGTAAGACAAGGTCGACAAAAACTCACAAAATAGCACGATTTTTGAAACAAAAGCAAACTCGGAACACACAGTAACATGCACGTGAGAAAATAAACAGTTAAAACGGGACAAATAATGACCAGAAACTTAACTTTGAGATCGACAGCAGAGAGCCCTGAAGGAGACCTGCCAAAGCTCCAAACCCAGAACCGGAAACCCAGAAGGAAGGCTTATGTAATTATAGACCTCTCAAGTGATCTGCTGAGTGAATTATAACATATTTTATTGAGTGGATAATTGCGAGCTATGAATTGTTACAATTCTTACTCGCTGTACACACATTTATAACTCCAGGAATGCTGTGCAAAAACTTCCTCAAATGTGGGCAAAGCACACGCACTCATTATGCTGCACAATTTGGAGCGATTTTCTTGCACATCATACAATGTATATCTGGTTTTAGATACATGAAAGCATCACCAATTTGTGGTAGTTCAACAAAATAAGTTTTTTTTAATAGCATTAACAAACCTAGCACCTAATATGTATGTGTCAAAGGCTTCTGTGTGCTCATGAGATAATTAGGGTTTTGGTTATTCCTGGCTCATTTCCTTGCCTTGGGTCCTTCAGGATGGATTGAGAGAACACTGAGGGCACTTAAGTCTCTCAGGAAATTGGGAGCATACAAATACTGATGTGCAATGTGCACTCTGCAGGTACAATGGAAGAAAAAAGATCAGCACAAGTGCATATCTGTTGGCCTTACAGCACTCAGTAGAAGACCAGCACGTGCCAGGGTCAATGCCCACAACCCACAAGCATTGTCCCTTGTGTTCCTCGATAAGGCATGCCACTGTGTCACGAGTACATTAGACTAGCCATAGTTATATTGTATATTCAAGCAGAGCACAGAGCTCAAATATTGCTCTCCAGAAGAAACCAACCAGCCAGCCAAGACTAAATCCAATCGACCTTCATTTGCAATGGTCCTTCTACCTTTCTAATGTGTTCAACGCACCTTCATAGGTATTCTCTTGTTGGCAACATAATTTGTTTAGTTCTCTAATGCATTGATCTACACTATCTGGCACCAAGGAGGAAAACTAAAAACACTGAAAATTTCCCCCTATTTCAGATCTCAGGCCACCCAACCCTGATTCTAATTTGTGCCCTGAAGGTCAAATCGGGGTTTGCAGGACCCCAAACCCATTCAAGTGCCTGAAAGTCTGAATTTAAACAAGTAATTCAGGATCCTCGGCAGCCAGTTCATTCATTACATCCAAACTCCATTCTTTCATTCCAGTGGATCGACCCCACTCTCAAAGAGTTGAACAGACAATAAGACAAAGGCAGATAGAGACACCAGATGGCAAGACTACTCTCATGTAAAAGCATTAAATGCAACTTGGCAAACATGGTGTGCATTCCAGGGTGCTGTTTATCCACATTGTTCAGAAAAATACTTATTCATTTCAATATACTGGAGTTATTAGAAATGCCTCATCACGTAAACTGAGCGAACGGCTCAAAGCATTTATAGGTTAGGACAGGTCAAAATATTGCAGAGCACTCAACCAAAGTTTTGAATGCCCACAAGTAATTTATCCATGGAACGGAGTCAAATTCTTAATTTGTTTGTGTTCAATACTGCGACAGCTTTCAATGTTTCACGTCAATGCTGAAGACAGGACAAGTGGCTTACATCTCTGAAAGGTGACACACAGAGAAAGACATGGTTATGAGGGGATATGATAGAGATGTTTCAGATAATAAAGGGTAAATATAAAACAAGTGCAGATGAATTATTCAGCAGAATACACAGTGATAGGACCAGGAACCTGAGAATAAAGTAGAGGAGAGTTAAGACTGTAGTAAGGCAAGGGTCTTTTACCCAGAGTGTAGTTAATGCATGGAATCGTCTCCTTAGAAAGGTCATAGTAGCAGAAACAGTGGATAAGTTTAAATTGGAACTAGATAGACACCTGGAGGCTGGAAACATTGGAAATAGCCTCCTCCTGTGTCTAGTTCCCTTGTGTAACACTGCGTGGGGTATTGTGTTCTATGAACTCTCTAGTTATTATTATTGTTTTGTGTGTAGCCTGTGGTTGTTAATGTGTGTGTGTGTGTGTGTGTGTGTGTGTGTGTGTGTGTGTGTGTGTGTGTGTGTGTGTGTGTGTGTGTGTGCGTGTGTGTGTGTGTGTGTGTGTGTGTGTGTGCACGCCACCAATGCAGTGCCCACTTTTTCCAGTAATCTGTACTAATTTTGCCGACCTCGGAAGGATAACTCAACCCACCTGGTGTTATTTAACGGTATTGACAGGGCCTCAAATTCAAGACCCTAAGATCTTAAGCTAGCCACCTTAACCATTAAGTAATCACCAGATTTTGCACATCTATGATTCGACACGGAGAATTTTTTTTGTTTTACGTGACTAATATTTGTTGAGGCGAGATGTTTATGTTAAATGGTGAGGTGTGTAAAAATGTAAGTTATAATGTTATAGTTAGACGTTTACCGGTGTAGAAAGATCACCAGGAGGATGGCCTAATATGTACATATAATCGCCTTTAAGGTGTCCAGCCTGGGTTGGAATCCCGACCCAGCTATAAACTATCGCCCCGATGTTTCACAACCATGGTGATGCATCAATGTGTGCACCATCCCTTGCATAGACCTAAAACTGGATGATCCATCTGCTGACAATAGTTGGTGGACGTTAAAGATTCCATGGTGTCCTTCGTGAAGAGTAGGCAAGCTATCGCCAGCACCATGATTAAATTCCTAATTCCAGTCATAACCTTCGTCGAACGTCAGGCCTGGCCAGCCATCTCGTGAAAGACTTGGACCAACAAGAAAGACTTTTAAAGAAGGAGAAGGAAGATCGCCAGGGTTCAAGATATTTCCAGTTAATTCCAGGTGTAGAATCGTCGAGCAAGTACAAGTAGTTTATCGAGGGAGTAACTTTGTGATCTCTCTCCAAGAGCAAAGAAATCTGAATCAGAGTAGAAGGGTTGGGGTAGGGATGGGGGATTGAGGAGAAGGAGAAAATCCAGTCAAGACTTGCTTGTGTATTCTGCCACAACAGAATTTGAGTTACTGCTTTTGCTTTGATTTTGGAATAAACTCAACTTTAGAGTTCACCCACCTCTTGGTGTGGATGGATCGAGTGTAGAAGGTTTGAGTCTTGTTTCAAAGCCAAGAGGCATATTGTTGAGGTATAACAATTTATAGTAGCACCAAAACTATGTTCTTGGGGGGTTGTGATAACCTTGGACAACACTGAAAGTCCAGCTCAGCAAGCTCATTAATAATAATAATAATCTATACTAATAAAAGGCAGTGTGTGTGTGTGTGTGTGTGTGTGTGTGTGTGTGTGTGTGTGTGTGTGTGTGTGTGTGTGTGTGTGTGTATTGTTGATTGGTATCTTCATATGCGAGTTTGAGTATGTGGAATGGATCCACATTCATTTCAGTAAGGGGTCACGATTCACGGACCAAGCTGTGAAGTTTCCTGTTCTCAAAGTTTTGTGTCGAGGACTCTCTTCAGGATCGTTACTGAGTCCTGGACAGCTTCCAACTGTGGTTTGTTTGTAATAATATTCCCAGGGATGGATTTTAATATCTCTGTGAGGTTCTTCATAATCATTCCCGAAGCTCCAAATATCACTGGTACAACTTTGGCATTCTTCAGCTTACAGGATCTTTTTACCTCATTCTTGAGGTCTTGATATTTGGTCATTTTCTTGATTTCTGCATTGTTTAGTCCAAAATCACTGGTGTTAACACCTTAATTAGCAATTCCTTCTTCTCTTTTTTTCTACCCAAGTATGATGTCTGGTCGCAATGTTTTGTTTTCGATGTTCATGCTCGATGGGATCATTAGGTTGTACGTGAGTGGTGCTTCTATGTTTTCAGTCATTGCTTTTGGTTAATGTTCCCACAAATTTTCTGGAACTGGGATATCAAAGTTTTTGCAGATGTGCCTGTGGTTAACATTACAAACTATGTCGTGTCGTTGTGTATACAGCTATTCTGACATGAGATTTCTTTTTTATTAGTGTTCAGTCCTTCAGCATAACAGATCACTCTCTTTGCAAACCCCACCTTTCTCTTTTTCTTCCCCCCTCCCCCCACACTCTCTTTCTGTCTGTCCCTTCCTCGCTCCATGCCCTTCCAAATAAAATGCAGCACTCTCACTGTCTCTGTCTGCCAATCTCCTCATCCCCCCGTCCCCCGCAGTGTATAGCAATGTTTTGTGAGGCATTGCTCTCCCCACCTCCACCCCACCCCTCCTTACTCACTCTTCTCCCCTTCCTAGCTTCCCCTTCTTCACCCACTCCTCACTTCCCCCCCTCTCCTCTCCATCCTTTCTGCCTCCCCTTCCCCTCTCTCCCTTTCTTTCTCCACCCCCCCCCTCCACTTCACACCCCTGTCAGCGAAGTGACGGGTTGTATTTGCTAGTAATTAATAAAAATAATAATACAAGGCATCATTCAAAGAGCATGTGATCAATAAATATATGCAGCTCAAGAATATACACTGTAAATATTTAGCTGAAGCACATTTCTTAATAATACATAAGCCATTGCAAATACACAAAGACATGAAATAGAACACAAGGCACAAATTAACAAGTATAAAAGACATAAAATGTGATAGCCCCCATTGTTTTAGTAATTTTGCTGCATGGAGTTAAAGGGCTAGCCCATATTTATGTACAACTAAAATGCCGCCAGTCTACCTGTCGGCCATCTTTGATCAGATCACAAAATACAATTAGGTGCAACTGTACGTCATTGTTTACTGTGCTTGTGCCGAGTTTGAACAAAATCAGACCATGCATGTCAGAGAAATGCTTGGGGACACATTTAAGTGAAAAAAAATTGGCCGCCAGTCAGCCATCTTGGATCTGATATCAGAAAAAAAAAATGACATGCATATGTAAACCATCATTCATTATCTGTGGGTCAAGTTTAAATATCGGTAAAGCATGTTTGAGAAATTGTTGGGGACACCTTTAAGTCACAAAAAGGCCACCAGTTGGCCACCTTGGATCAGATCCCAAAATAAAAAAATGATGTGCATATGTAAGCCATAATTCGTTATCTGTGCCAAATTTGAACAACATCGGTAAAAGCATGTCCAAGAAATGGTTGAGGACGTGTTCAACATCAGGTTTTTTTTAAACAACTAAAATGGACATCAGTCCATTTTATCTCCAAGATTCAAAAATCTTGAATCTGATCTCGAAAAAAATCATGACTTGCTTACGCAAGGCACCACTCCTTATGTTTGCCAAGTTTGAACAAGATCGGTAAATGCATTTCCAAGATATGGTTGAGGATGTGTTCGACACCGCGGATTTTTTGTTGCAACTAAAATAGCCGCCAGTCGGCCATCTTGCATGTGATGTCGAAAAATTATGGTGTGCGTATGTATACCATCATGTGTTATCTTTGTGCCAAGTACAAATAAAATCGGTCCATACATGTCCGAAATATGGTTGCGGATGCACGCATGCACAGACGCGAAAATCGAGACCAAATCCATAAGCCCCCATTTTGGACTAAGTCCAACATGGGCTAAAAAGCAAGAGAATTGATTTAGCTTGTGAGTTTCCTTCACAACAATCTGAGGGATCAACATGTCTACTTATTGCAAAGGCTTATGTGTGGAAAAGGGGAAGGGGAGAACGCAAGAGTTTAGATTTTTTTGTCTCACATTTTGTGTTGTTTCCACTTGAGCATGTGTTTAGTGTTGGCAAAGTCTTTGAGAATTTTAATACTTTTGGAGCCCTGTGGAGTACCAACCGTGAAGTGCAGCAGGTACTTTCAGGAATCCCAGAAGAGAAAGGATCTCAAGAGGTGCATGCCCGATGGTAGCTCAGAAATGGGCAGCCAGGTGCAAACAGATGCTCCACAAGGAGGCCAGCAGGCAAACCAAGATCACAGATCCAGCACGTTACACAGCTTTAGGAATGTTCAGCTCAGCTTTCCAGCAGAGATACACTCACCCAAAGCAGAATGCATGCCCCCACTTCACACCTCTACTCAGGTTCAACAGTCGTCAAATTAATCACCTCCCATGCTCCGGCATGTCATCTTTTTAAACAACATTAAACTAATCAGTGAGATCATGAGGTCATCTAAACAGATAAATTGGTGGCATTGCTCATTTGGTCATCGTTGACCCAGCTAATGGGGTTCATACAGTGTTGGAGCCTCTTACTATGTACCTGCGGTGATTCTTGTATCATCACCCCATTGTTCCAACATCTTTGTACCGATGCCTTAATGGAGGAAGAGAATCTTTGAACGTCCTCTCCGACTTCAGACCACAGGATACCCAAGTGTGCCCTATACTTGTACGAATATGAAAAATATTTATTTCTGGTCTCGTTGCTTTGTTGCTGACTGCCCTGCCTCACTCAAGCACCCAATTACATCTGGTTTGAAAGAAAAAAATGGGAAAGTCCTCTCAAGTTGTTTCAGATATTATGTCGAGGGACATTGTATGACTCCACTCTCAAATGGTTGAATGAGCAAGAAGACAAAGATAGATCGAGACAGTTGACTTCAACAATGTAAAAGCAGAGCAAAACTACCATCACTGATACATGACAATTATTTACTCCAAACTTTGCAACCATGGTGTTCACTCCTTTATGAAACTTATGCTACACATCTGATCTCATTGCAATGTACACTACAAAAGGTAAAGTGAAAAGGGAATGCCTCATTATGCTTACTGTCATTTTTAGCTTCGAACCAACTTATCCTGATGAGAATTGTCTTGAACACAATCATCGCCTATGCTGTGATTGTCTTTCTGCATGGATAGCACCATTCTGTCAGGTCAGGTTCGATCTGTGACCTGCTACAGGTACCATGTAAACCTGTACTAACCTGTTCCATGGTCGGGTTGTCGGCGACTAAACCATCTCCCCACCAGGTTTTCTGGTGAGGAGGGTGTTTGGATATGGACACCCAGCAGGATGAAAAACAAAACCTGTCAAAGGGCGGAGGAGCTCCTTGTGAGCCAACGGCCATCCATATCTAGTGCCCAACTGTGTCTGCGGACGTCCTCCTGCAGTTGGGTGACTTCTTATTAGGAGGTTGGTGGCAGGATTTGCACTCCGTCCACCGTAAAACCCTTCATTCCGCAAAACGAAAAAACGCAAAAAAATCTGAAAACCCACTCCGTGGGAGTACCTCCTGTGCAGCTTCCCTTCGCAGGGCAGCCCACCGGATGAGGGGATTGGGGCAAAGCCTTCAGGACCCCAATCTTTGATAGGAGGGAAACCACGGGGTAACATCCCTGGGTCAGATTGCGGGAGAGTGTGTCGGAGTGGTGCTGAGGTGTCGTCCACCAGACGGCGGTCTCCTTGGGTTAACCTGAGGCGGTCCCTTCGGGTGGGTGCCTGGAATGTCCTATCCCTAAGAGAGGATGATCACCTGTCTCTGTTATCATCTGAGCTCAAGTGTTTGGACATCGAGATTGCAGCTCTCTCTGAGGTTCGGAGACCGGATTGCGGCGAGATAATGGTGGGTGGTTACACCTACTATTGGTCTGGTCGCTCTGATGGTTACCATACCCAAGGAGTTGCTGTAGCTGTGTCCAATAAGCTGACCCCAATGATAATTGAGGTAACACCGGTCAATGAGCATATTATGAGATTAAGGATTCGTCACTCCTTAGGTGTCATTTCCCTGGTCTCTGTTTATGCTCCGACTGAGGCGAGTGATCTCACCGTGAAGGATACATTCTACGCCACGCTCGAGTCTGTGGTTGATCAGTGCCCCAGACGAGATACACTTCTAGTCTTGGGGGATTTCAATGCATTGACTGGAACTGATAGGGACGGTTATGAGGTGTGTGTTGGTCCCCATGGGTCAGGAACTATGAACCAGAATGGCACTAAGTTCATTGACTTTGCAAGAAGTCATGGACTTAGGGTGGCTGGTTCATGGTTTCAGCGCCCACAAGCTCATCGCTGGACTTGGTATTCCAACGCTGGCAGTGTGGCAAAGGAGATTGACCATGTCCTCATTGACGGTCGTTGGAGGATGATCCAGAACTGCAGGGTCTACCGGAGTGCTCAGTTCCTCAATACTGACCACAGGCTTGTTGTAGCAACTCTAAAGCTGCACCTTAAATCCTGGAGAATGGTACCATCCCAGCCGAGGCTGGATGTTGCCAAGCTCAGGGATGAGAGAGTAGCTGAGGAGTTTGCAAACAGGCTGAGTGGACACTTGGGGATTCTGGGTGCTTTGGGGGTCCTGAAGAGTTGTGGAGCGCCTTCAAGACCACCTTCCTTGATGTTGCCGGTGGATGCCTTGGAGCTCACCGCAGGGCAAAGAAGAATTTTGTCTCTCAAGGGACACTGGATACCATTGACCAGAGTCGCAGGGCCAGGCTGAATGGCAGAGCTGAGCTGTTCAGGGAGCTGAGATGTAAAACTGTACGTGCACTGAGGGAGGACAAGGAGGCCTATGTGCGAGGAATCTGTGAGGGGGTAGAGCATCACCTGTGGACAGGTGATTCTCGTCCCGCTTACAGGGGAATTCGCGCATTACGTTCATCCAAGCCCATCCCTCGGAGCACTACAGTTCGAGCAGAGAGTGGTAGGCTCTTGACAGAGGAGTCTGAAGTGAAGGCCCGCTGGGCCGGTTACTTTGAGTGGTTGTACCAGGCTGATCCCCCAACTGTCGAGTTGGATGACAAGGGTGTTACAATCCCTGTTGCTGACCCTCGGATCAACTGTGGTCCACCTACGCTTGTGGAAACATGGGCTGCGGTGAACCAGTTGAAACGGGGCAAAGCTCCAGGGATCTGTGGCATCCATGCCGAACTTCTCAAGGCTGGTGGAAATGCTGCACTCGTGTCATTGCATACAGTTTTGTGCTCAGCCTGGAACACAGGCATCATCCCAACTGACTGGAAGAGGGGCCTTGTTGTCCCTCTCTGGAAAGGGAAGGGTGATCGCCAAGACTGCAACAACTACCGAGGGGTGACGCTGCTCTCAGTGCCGGGCAAGGTCTTTGCTCGGATAATTCTTGATAGGGTTCGCCACCATCTGCTTGAGCACCAGCGTCCAGAGCAGTCAGGCTTTACACCAAAGAGGTCAACGATTGACCGTATCCTTGAACTTCGTGTCCTCACCGAATGCAGACGAGAATTTCGGCAGGGGCTGCTTGCAGCCTATGTTGATCTCTGTAAAGCGTTCGATTCAGTGAATCGGGATGTCCTCTGGAGGATTCTTGGTCTTCGTGGGGTGCCACCAAAACTGATCCATCTGATGTCTGAACTCTACTCTGGTACTGAGAGTGCTGTGAAGTGTGGTGGTACCATCTCTGACTTATTTCCAGTTGTTACTGGAGTTCGTCAGGGATGTGTAGTTGCCCCCACACTTTTCAGCACTTGTATGGACTGGATTCTAGGGAGGATGTCGGAGAGATCAAGTTGCGGTGCATCATTTGGGAATGTCAAGATCTCGGACCTTGACTTTGCAGATGATGCAGTCATCTTTGCGGAGACTTTAGACATCCTCTTGGGGGCCCTCGAGGTGCTGAATGAGGAGTCGGAGCCGTTGGGATTACGGATTTCTTGGGTCAAAACTAAGATCCAGGCTTTCGGTGACATCTTGGATGCTGCTGTCCTGTCTGTGTCTGTTTGTGGTGAGGATGTTGAGGTCGTGGAGAGATTCACTTACCTTGGCAGTGATATTCATGTCTCTGCTGGCTGCGAGTTAGAGGTCAATAGACGTCTGGGTCGGGCCTGGGGAGTCATGGATTCACTGGATCATGGGGTGTGGCGCTGCCGGTACCTGTGCGGGAGGACGAAAGTCCGAGTCTTCAGGTCCTTGGTACTTCCAGTCTTGCTCTATGGGTGCGAGACTTGGACTCTGACCAAGGATCTGAGACGGAGACTTAATTCCTTTGGTACCAGGTCTCTTCGGAGAATCCTTGGCTATCGCTGGTCGGATTTTGTGTCCAACGAGCAGTTGCTGAGAGAGACTCGGATGAGATTTGTTACCTGCATAGTCCGTGAGCGTCAGTTGTGGCTGTATGGACATGTGGCTCGTTTTCCTGACTCTGATCCTGCTCACCAGATTCTCTCAGCGAGGGAGTCTCATGAGTGGAGGAGGCCAGTGGGTCGACCACGTGCCTCATGGTTGCAACAGGTTGACCATCATCTCAAGGAGATGGGGATGGGCCTGGCATCTGCCTGGGGGATGGCCAGACGGAGGCCCCTGGAGTACCGGCGGAAAGTGGACGCAGCGACGTGCTGTTCTGGCACATGCTCCCATACCTGACCTGACCTGCACCATACTTTCTTTTCTTTTTTTAATTCCAATTTATTTTTAGTTCCCATTTTTTTTTTCTTAAGTGGTTAAAATTTCCTCCTGGGTTTTGGTGTCAGACATCAACTTTTATAAATCTGACGCCTTAAAATGTGCATGAGAAGTGTAATTCATCATAATGAAGTTGCGACCTGGTATTAAAATAAAGAAAACTTAAGAAAATTTTCCATGTAATTAGTTTCACCTCCTCAACCAAAGACAATTGCAGTTATTTTAGTAAGTTGAAAAAACAAAATTGAAAAAACAATATGTTGTCATTGTTGTCTTGCAGAAACACTTCCATTGTTCTTTTTATCACACCTCATCCTTGATGAAACTCGTCTTTTAATTCATTTTTTAGTGTGTCCAAAACTTTTGTTTTCTTCACAGAAAGTCTTGCCTCATTATTAATCCCCTATCGGTTTCACCAGAGGGGACTATAGGTTTGCTCTCCGTCTGTCTAGCCGTCTGTCCCACCTGTGGTTTTTCAGACCCCCCCCCCCATACCCTTCAACATACTCAACTGAAACTTGGTGCATGGCTTTATAATCATAAGTTACAGAAAAAGTTCGAGTTTCAGGGCGTTTCATCAATTTTTCACAGAATTATGCCCTTTTGGCTTAGAAAATCACATCGGTAGGGGACATGTATTGCAAAGCAATTCTCACTCTTAGTTCCTGTTTAAAAATTTCCATTGTGGAACAACAATGATAAGTTAAAAGGTTTAGGGTTTTCACCATGTATGAGTTCTTAAATAAGCTATTTCCATTCTTTATACTTTAAAAAGAAGAAAATGACTCCAAACCAAAAAAAGAAAGTTGGCTTCCACATTTCAGGCAGCATGCTCCACCCTTCGATGACAGCCAGCGGAGGGTAACTGGAACTAATGAACACAGCTTTTATAATAACTCCTCTCCTCCCATTGACTAATTATTGTGAGGTGCTGATTGGCTGATGAATCCATGTTACTGATTGGTCGGTACATTTTTCTCATCAGAGTCCAAATCGACAACTATAACGACAAATCATTATATTGTTATTTTTTTATCATAGCCATTATCAACAAATCGACACCTATAACTACAGCTTCCAATACACTGAGGGCATTGGGCGATGATGAGCAAAATGTACCGACCAATCAGTAACGTGGATTCAACAGTCATTCAACACCTCACAATAATTAGTTAATTGGGGGTGGGGGAGAGGAGTTGTTATAAAAGCTGTATTCATGAGTTTCAGTTACTTCCTCCTGTTGATGGGTGGAGAATGCTGCCTGAAACATTGATGCCTAATTTCATATTTTTTTTTGCTGTGGAGTTATTTTCTTTTTAAAGTATAAAGAATGTAAATAGCTCATTTAAGATCTCATACACAGTGAAAACCACAAACCTTTTAACTTGTCATCTCACTCTTTTTACACTGCCTCTCTATCACTTTGTTGTGTCTTGTTCTACTTTCTTGCTCAATGATTGCTTGCATGACAAATAATTTCTTATTATAATTACCTCTGCCACCGAAGGTGAAGGAGGTTATGTGTTCACCCCTTTCTGTTGGGTCACCGAAATAGGTGACTTATTGTCAGTAATTCTGTCTGTTTGTTTGGATGTTTGATCGTTTGACATCAGCATAATTGGTAGTAAACGTGGGCGGATTTTGACCAAACTTGGGTGGTAGGTACATCTTATGACCTTGTGCTTTGGAAATTGTGATGGTTGCTACCGACAACCGATACTTTGGTTCCCTCACAACAACCGAAAAACCTTCAAAATAGGTACCGTTAACGCGAAATCAATTCCGAAAGCCATTATCCCACGTAGGGTTATGAAATTTGGCACGAATGATCTACAGGTGATGCTCTATCGAATAAATTCCGTTTTTTGTGATATGTGGAAAAGTTTACCCACAGCACCCCCTACAATTAGGGTATGCGCAAAAATTGGCGAAAATTGAAGGCCCCCCCTAGCGACCAGGTGAGTGCATCGATACAAATGAAACTTTGCAGGTTCATGGTACTCAATGGGTACTACAACTTTGCCTCAGGACATATTGACCAATTTCGTCTAGGTCAGGGGCCAATGGTCAATTAGTGCAAAAATCGATAATATGCAAGAGCTGGAGGTGCCTTCGCACCAAATGCTACTTCTCCTTGAGTTATGGTCGGATGGTCATGAAAATTCACACTAATCGTCTGGAATACATTGTGCACTAACGAACGAGCCAGATTTTCGATTTATATCTTTGTTGACCCACAGCACCCCCTCAAACTTTGGGGATTTCCGATTTAAAACCGCATTTTCGGTACTTTTCATTCAAATGGATACTGAGTAGCTATCAGTAGATGGAACTGGATGAGATTTGATATGCACAATCTTAAGGTGATTCTCTATCCGATATATGACATCCATTTTGCTATATATCTTATAGTTTCCAAATGGCAACCCTCTCAACTTGGGTGTCCAAGGGCCATTGAGCATTCCTGCTGAAACTTCAAAGTATACTAGCTCCAAGACAATTGAACCAAATCGAATGAAACTTTACATGCTTATAGACTATAATGAGTACTACAACTTTTCTCATTTGCATCATGACCTATCTCTATTAGTTCAGAGGTCAAAGGTCAATAAGTGCATTTTTCGGTCAAAATGTCTATTCAAGTCCCCCTACCGGCAAAACGACTCAACCGATCCAAACAAATTTTTGCACCTGAATACTCCCCGATGAGTAGTACAAGTTTGCTCATTTGCATAATGACCTATCTCCACTCGGTCCGCGGTCAAAGTGTCGCAATACTAACAGTCCTGCTTGGTGACCCATCGCCGCCTACCGGCTTGTCTGTTTGTCGGTCTGTTTGTGTACAGGATATCTCAAAAACTTGTGGATGGATCCGGATGAAATTTTGTGGACATTGTTGTGTAGCAAGGACAAACTGATTAGATTTTGGTGAAGATCCGGATCCGGATCCGTCTACGAGAATTATTTAAGTGATTCTTCACCATTGAGAGAAAGTGCCAAAAATGATATATAGCACGATATCTCAAAAATTTGAGGACGGATTCGGACGAAACTTGGTGGACACGTTAGGTATGCGAAAAAGAAGAATTCTTTCAATTCTGGTGAAGATCCAGATCTGATAATTTTTAAGTGGTTCTTCACCTTTGAGAACTAGGGTTAAACATGATATATAGCATAATATCTCAAAAAGGTGTGCACGGATTTGGACAAAACTTGGTGGAGGGGTTGGTTGTGTCACTTGGACGAATTGATTCGATTTTGGTAAAATCCGAATCCGGATCTGAATACGAGAATTAATTATTTTTTAAAGTGATTCTTCACCATTGATAGATAGGGTCAAAAACGATATAGTACTGTATAGCATATTTCAAAAATGTATTGGGCCTGATATGTTCTCGTGGATCAGACATTACGTGGCAGAGGTATGCGCTCTACCGAGTGCCCTTCCAATCTAATGGTCCTTTTAACACTGGGCTAAGCTGAACTCAAAAAAATTAAATAATTGTTTGTGTAAGAGTAAGAGTCATGCCAGAGTTTGTGTGAGATTGAGTGTCAACTTTTGCTTTGTTACACAATGAAAGAAGTGAACTTTCAAACTCTTACCATCCTCACGGGAATGATGCAATGTTAAATATTTTAAAAACTCCCCAAAAGGGCTCGTTCTGCTGTGAAGCCTTTAAAATATGTATCATAGCATTACCCTCCCATTCGTATCGCTTTTTGAGTGGAATGTGCCACTGTAAGACCAAAGATGAGATGTTATTAAACCAGGTTGTTCAATGTGACAAATAGAAAATGCCCCATGTTCTGATGAATAAAACTAACTATATTCAGTAAAAATAACAATTCTGGTGGATAGGCAATATAAGAGAACAAAAAACACAATGATGTCTAAAGCATGTCGATATATATATATATATATATATATATATATATATATATATATATATATATATATATATATATATATATATATATATATTGTTAAGGATTTCAGAATCCGGTCAAACATCAACTCAAGGTCAAACTTCTAATTTGATCAATTTAAATCTGAAAAACAATCAATTTTCATCCAATTGACCTGAGCTTTAACTAAGATTGTCAATTCTAGTCTTAATGAAATGGACAATTTGATGTATCCATGGCAATCCTTGGAGAGGGAGGTGGATTTTGCAAGTATTGTGCTCTGCACATCTTTTTGTTGTGTTTTGTGTTTGTCCCCAGAGAACTTTAATGTTTTTCTCTGCAACTGCTTATTGGATTGAGATGAATTTTTCAACATAGGTGTGACGACTCATTTGGAATGTTTTAATCATAACTAGAACGTCATATGTCACGTGGTGTGGCAGCCATGTTGGAAAAAGGGAAAAAAATTGGACCTCTGTATCTCTGAAATCCCACCAAGGAAAAAATTAAAACTTGGCACACAGCAAGCACTCCTCATGGGGAATAAGTGTCATTTTTAGATGATGTCATAGGTGCCTTCATTGTGATGTCCTCATTGCATAAGTAGAATGCTACATTTGATCAGTATGAAAATTTTTGAGGGTCATCTCGGGATAAAATGGTCCTCAGAAAAAAATTGATGACGCCATCGGTCACATGATTTGGCAGCCATATTGTTTTAACAAAATACTTCAATCATCTTCTCTGAAGTATCTGAACAGATCGAGGTGAAACTTTAAATGTATGACTGCCTATCCATGAGGAACAAAAGGTTCACACATATGATGTCATCCTTATTGGTTTGGCAGCCTTCTTGGATTTACCCTAAAAGCTATAAAAAAATCTTCTTCAGAATGGTTGGATAGATCAATGGGAAACTTCACACAAATGTTCCCCATGCCATGTGTGTACAAGTTTGTAAAGGAATAATTGATAGGTCACTTGGTTTGGCAGCCATATTGGATTGAAAAAAATATTAAATCATGTTTTCTCTGGAACCGCTTCATCAATCGACATGAAACTTCACAATTATGATATAGTAGTGATATGGAATATATGTTTTAAATTTCAACTCGATCAGATGCATGGTCTGGCAGCCAGAATTATTTAATTTTTTGATATGGGTTCTTTTTTTTAATTATATTTATTTATTTTTAAATAAGGCTGTGCCGGGATGGGTCTGAAGGTGGAGGAGTAGCAGCTGAAATGCAAATCCTGTCCAGGTTCCTCCTGATGACTTCATCTTTGCTTTCTGCTTGTTCGGGTTCCTTCTGATTACTTCAATGCAGTACTGTACCTATTTGGTCTTCCATTTGATTTGAATTGAATTTATTTTAAGCCCATTCTAAATTCAATTGAATAATGAATAATAATAAATAAAAACATCATAGGTCAGGGTCAATTGTTCGATCAATGCGGGGTTGCATCAAAGCGGGACGTCTTGGTACCTGATCATCACTGCCAGCAGTTACAAAGTGGCAGTTCTAATTTTGTCTCATTAATTACATAACATACCAGTGCACAAACACCACACAAAATACACCACAAAAAATAAGTCCTGGCAAGGGTTTACAATCTTTGATTGCTCTTTTTCTTGTTGGTGGTTCAATTCAGTGACCAAATGAACAAGTCTTCTTCAAAGATCAAGTCAATCGCATGAAAAATTATTTTATGTTAAAAAACAGTGACATTTTATTTATGTAAAAAAAAAAAAATGTTATTTTAGAAATGCAACCATTGTTAACCTCTTGCCATTAAGACCAACAAAATAATTGCTGTTTAAATTCAGTTGCCAAATATGCAAATCCTTTTGAAATTTGATGTCAATCGGATGAAAATTGAGGATTTTATAAATAACAATTAAGTTGTTGATCTTTGGTCTATGTTGACATTTTGAACTTTTGACTTCAAAAACAATTGGCTTCCAGATTGCCACTACCTTTACCAGGTGGTGAAGTTTTGTGAATTTCAGAGTAAAAATGTGACCTGTAGGCAATTGACATACAAACAGACAGACAGACAGACAGCATTGCAGACCAGACCAACCAATATACTTGCGAATCTTTGATTGTGGAAGTAACAAGATTAATAAAGATGTCATGCAGAGTACAATACTTCCCAAATACCTAACACAAATTTGACTTTAAAAATAATTGGTGTTTGAATGACCAAATATGCAAATCCTCTTTAAATTCCAAGTCAATCGGATGAAAATTGACAATTTTAGAAATGTGGCCTTTGTGGATCTTTTGAGCTTTAGACCTAAAAAAGAATTGGTGATTGAATTCAGTGTCCTGATGTGCAAATTCTCTTCAAATTTCAAGTCATTCAGATGAAAATTAAGGATTTTATAAATCTGACCTAAGTTGTTGACCTTTGTCCTTTGTTGATCTTTTGATTTCTTGCTTATGACGAACTCTACCATTTGGTGAAGTTTCGTGAAGATTGGTTTAAAATTGTGATGTGGAGGCGATTGACATACAAACAGAAAGACAGAATATCACATGTGACTTACCAATTACCCGTATGTACAATATGCATGGTGACGTCCCTCCCTGGTGGGTTTGCTGCTAATTTGAAGCTTCTTACCAACTTGGAATACATATATCAATAACAACACAAATTTAAAGAACGATGATAACTCAACAATGATCTCTCAATCACGGGTAACAATTTAATTCCTCATATGAACAGAAACGGAATAGGGGAACAAATGTCATGGATTGATTAATCAAGTTGGATCCTTTCTGTGACGATGCTCAACACTTGGTTTTTGCAAGTGTCATGGGTTCTGCAGTCCATTAAGACTTGGAAAAAAAACACCACATGAGCATGGAGATGGAGACTCCAATAATTTAGGATGCATCTGTGATCATAATAATCAAACCTCATTATTAAACCATTATTTACTTTCGTGCACCACACAGCAAGGTTGGTGGAAGTGCATCCTCTCCTCACCCCTCTCACCATGTGATGGTGAAAACTCAACCGAGTTTCCTTCGCATTAACCATGATATCAAGAAGAATTAACAAACAGCAATTTCCAATCGAAATACATCTAAATGACAATAATTTTGCAAAATGAACACTGATCAATGATAGCTTGCTCAAAGCTGCTGAAGACACAAGGCAGTGAAAACTACATTGGTAGGTTCCTTGTCCCCCTGTTTTCATTGTTACCTGGTTGTTCTCGTCTTCCTTCAATTGTTTGAACACTTTCAGGATCTTGATGTTTCTCTCCTATTTTTATAAGGATTTGTTGATCAACTTTTGTCATTACTTTTCATTGCAGAATTACAACAATCTGGTGCTTCTACTTTCTTACATGTGAATACCCATTCATATGACATTAACCGAGCTAACTATTGTTTAGTTTGCTGTTGTGATTTTAAGGTTTTTCTATTGAATGGATGATACAGCAACTCTCTTCTGTTCTTGCATATGACAGGTTGGCTGCCAGGATAGCTCTCATTTCTTGGAAGTGCAGCTGTGCTGTGATGCTCTGCCCCTCTACCAGTACACTGGTACTCATTTTGCCAACGTCAGAAGGATGACAGGCTGAGTCAACCCCACCTAGTGCAAATTCAGCAGCCAACATGGCTTGAACTGAGGACCTTAAGATCCTAAGCCAGCCAGCTACCATGAAGCCAACACCAGGTTTGATGCAGAACCGAAGCTGTCGTACTACTTCTCTAATAGCTGCAGTTATTCCCACATTATTCTGGAGTCGACCGGGTAACTATTTTGGTCCAACTATTTCACGAACCAGTTGGCCAGGCTTAGGCATTCGACTCAAGATGATTTAGGGAGGAATTTGCAATTTGTGTAGGGTGATAACTCGCCTACCCTTCACATTCAAGTCCACTAACGAATACCATCACACGGTATACCAAGAGTCCTGTCCATCTGAGGGACGGCACACTTTGTGATGTAATGTCCTGGCTGCGAGCTACCAATCCGACAGTTTATAGTTGGGTCGGGAATCAAACCCACGCTATAGGCAGTTCAAGAATAAGCATGCCACCTCATTACCATCCAGTCGGATTGATGCAGAACTGAAAGGTTCTTGCAAATGAAATACCAATCTATCCCAGGTACATTTTGGGGAATCTTTTTTTACAAACAGGTGAGCAGTTCTCACCAAATAACACAGATTAAAGAGTGGAAATGATGAGACCCCAAATTTTAGAATAATTTGGGGAAAACTTTCATCAGCTGTACTCCAGGATGCCATCTTTGATACAAGCACAAATCTTCAACATGATCATGATGTAGATATTACAATAAATGATGTATATTTCCAGGTTCTAGGGCATAGAGTTGCCAAACACACATCTCACACATATAGACATACAGACCAATACACGAGACACAACCCAGGACTGTTAGATGAGACAAACATCATCTGCTGGGCTTGGGGGAAGTGACGTCACTTCCCGGGGCACTCTGGGTACCAGCGACATCACATCAAAGGCGCCGCCTTTCACACCGCACTTCCCGATGCATTTCCTAAGGAATTTCATCCTCCCCATGGATGCCAACCTTTGGGGATTGTCCATGCTCTTATCCTTTTGAATGCTGAATGTCAAGCAAGAAAGCAGCCGGTACCATTTATAAAGCATTGCTGTGGAAATGACTCCGAGAGTCTGAAAGATGTTTAATTTAGCGTAAATATTTCCTTCGTTAATGTTTAGCATAAATGTGAAGTCATGAAATGTGATATGAGATGTACATCACTATTATGACTCAAAAGACACTGTCAACCAATCAACTCAAAAGAAACTGTCATATGTGTGTCTAAAACCACCATCACTTTTGAACTTTGATGGTTTTTTTCCTTCAATAATCTGTCATTTATGTGCTTTAAAGCACTAATTAGGCCTTAATACAGCAGTTTTGGTGGGAGAAAGGGACAGATATGCCTGGAGTCGGCTCAATGGTGAGGGTGGTGGGCTTGGGATCCTAGGGTCCTGAATTAAAATCCCGCTCAGTTGTTGAATTAATACCAGGTGGGGTTAACTCGGCCTGTCATTGTTCCGAGGTTGGCAAAATGAGTGCCAGCATGCTGGTATACTGTGTTGGAGTGGCGACCCGTCCAGGATTGTGCCCAATAGCCAAGGAGACTGCTTCGGCAGCACCAACACTCTGCAAAGAGTTTTCATTTATTTATTTTCATTTATTTATATTTTCACTTACGGATGCTTTCCAATGGTGATGTGATTTTTCCCCCCCAGTGTATCGGCTTCAATGTCCATTGCAATGCAAAATTTTAGCTTTCTACATCATCCAGAAGGTGCCGAACATTAATATCAGTCAGTCACTGAGTGGTTATGCCTGGAGTTTCCTTAATGGCTCGAGTGGTGGGCTTGGGATCCTTGGGTCCTGAGCTCAAATCCTGCTTGCCATGTTGAATTTATACCACATGGGGTTGACTCAGCTTGTCATCCTTCTGAGGTTGGCAAAATGAGTACCATCTTGCTGGGATGATTGAGCCATTTGAGTTTCCTGTGTTGGAGTCCAGGATTGTGCCCAATAGCCTACGAGACTGCAAAGACAGAACCAATGCTCTGCACAGAATATGGTCCCAATGCATTTGGATTTTTGGAAGGGGACAAATGCTTGCAGATGTGGTGCATTCCTTCAGATTTGGTGTGAGGAAGACCCTAAAGCGATCGACCATTGCTTTGGTGATTTATTCTGTCATTGGTGATTTAACCAGCACCCTCGGTGGATCAAGGAACAGTGCATCAGATAGGGTGTTTATTAACATGACTGGCATCTCCAAATGTTATATGAACGAGATGCTCACACCAAGAAGTGATTGTTTATTAATTTATATTTCGATACATACTGTGCCTATGGAAAGTCAATACCCCTTTACGAAATTTTCACCTTTTGTTGCCTTATAGCCTGGAATTAAATTGCATCAAATCAGACATTTTCCACCTTTATTTACACATCCTAACCCACAACTTCCAAGTGAAAAACAAATTCTACAAATTTCAGAAAATTAATTAAAAATACAAAACTGGAATATCTTGGTTGAACAAGTGTCCACCCCCCTTATAATAGCAATTGCAAATTAGCTCAGGTGTGACCAATCACCTTAAAATCACACACCAAGTTATATGACCACCTGTGTTAAATTGTAGTGATTCTGATTATTTCAGAATATAATCAGCTGTTGCTGGTAGTTTCCTCTGCTGGGGAGTGCATTTCACAGCAAAGACTCAACCATGAGCTCTAGAGAGATTTCAAATGACCTCAGGGATAAAGTTTGCAAAAGCACAGATCAGGGGACGGATATAATAATATCTCAAAGGCCTTGAATATCCCTTGGAGCACAGTCAAGTTGATCATTAAGAAGTGGAAGGCATAGAAAACCACCAACACCCTGCCAAGATCAGGCCGTCCCTCCAATCTGGATGACCAAACAAGAAGGAGACTGATCAGAGACCACAAGAGGCCAATGGAAACTTTGAAAGAGCTACATGCCTTTATAGCAAAGACTAGTTACTGTGTGGATGTGACAAGAATATCCCAAGCATTCCACAAGTCTGTCCTGTACTTTAGGGTTGCTCGAAGGAAGCCATCACTCAAAAAAACCCACCTTGAGCCCCATTTAAAAAACGGGATTACTCAAAAAAACACTGCTGAGATTCTGAAACCATGTGGAAAAAAGTTTTGTGGTCTGACGAAACCAAGATGGAACTTTTTGGCCGAAGTACAAAATGTTACGTTTGGCGCAAACCCAACACAGCACATCACCCAAAGAACACCACATATGTGTATATGTATGAACACGACATTCCGGGATGTGTATATGTATGTTGTTTGTCTTTCGGCTGCTCCCGTTAGGGGTCACCACAGCGGATCATCCGTTATGATCCGCATAGGTTTTACCCTCTACTGCATACTGATGAGTACAATAAAGATGCCCTTCCTGACGCAACCCTGGTCACCTCTTACAACACAGGGATAACGATTGGGTTTCGCCATGATTCCGGGATGCCCTACACCCTCTCATAGCATGGCCCAGCGCAGAGCTCCCGTCCTCAAGCGATCCTCCAACCCAAGCCTCCGAGGAGCCGGATTACAGGCGCATGCCACTACGCACGGTATATGTGTATATGTGTATATATATATATATATATATATATATATATATATATATATATATATATATATATATATATATATATATATATATATGTATATATATGTATATATGTATATATATGTATATATGTATATATATATATATATGTATGTATATATATGTATATATGTATGTATATATATATATATATATATATATATATATATATATATATATATATATATATATGTATATATATATGTATATATATATATATGTATATATATATATATATATATATATAGATATATATATATATATATATATATATATATATATATATATATATATATATATATATATATATATATATATATATATATATATATATATATATATATATATGTATATATGTGTGTGTGTGTGTGTGTGTGTGTGTGTGTGTGTGTGTGTGTGTGTGTGTGTGTGTGTGTGTGTGTGTGTGTGTGTGTGTGTGTGTGTGTGTGTGTGTGTGTTTTGGAGGTGTGAACAGATGAATTTGTGATGCACTGAAGTCTATTGAGGAATTCCATAACCTGTCGATGTCAGAAGATGAATCAGTCTGTGCGTAGATATCATATTGCAGGCTGGACACATATTCCTTGCTGAACTGCAATACACATTGGCACATTTACAGCACTCACAAGACTACAAAGACCCAGGTACTTCTATAAGAACATGATCGAAAGTGTGGAAAGAAGAGTGGACGAGGAGCAACATTGGGTCGATTTAATGTTTTGAAATAACCAGGTCTTTGTTGGACTTATCTGCACATGTGAATTGCCAATGGCATCGTTACTGCGCAATCAGATCAATTTCACTTGTTGGCGATATGAGTGTTTAATTATTAGTGGTTAAATAAATAACTTTGTGTTACTGCACAAAGCATTGTTCCTCTACACCGTGCCTTTAAATAGTGTAAACTATATTTCACATCTACCTTTGCACAAAGAAGCCTCGTGTTGGCTTAAGGGTTGAGGTAGCTGGCTTAAGAACTTAGGGTCTTCAATTTTAGCCCCTGTTGTACTTCTAAAGTAACACCAGGTGGATTGACTCAGCCTGTCATCCTTTTGAAGTTGTCCAGATGAGTACCAGGTAATAAGCCATTAGAGTATCCTGTATTGGAATGGTGGATTGAACTCCTTAGCCAAATGAAACTGCCTTGGCAGCCCTATGTTCCCCATGGTGTGAAAGGAATTGTTATTTCTGGTTTTTCAGAAACGGTTCATATTGTACTTCTTTGCCAGTTCTATGTCAGGGCAAATTATTGATGTGATCATCTCTCCAAGTTTAGTCTGTTTGCTTCATTGCACAACTGTAATAATGCTCCTCGGCGGGAAGCCTGGTTCTCATGAATAAATAGGTTTATGACATGTATTTGGCCGAAGCCTCGTCATATTGAAGATGGATAAATTTAACCATAGTAAGTGAGCAACACAATTCGGTTGATTTGGTTCATAGTCAACTCAAGAGGATGAAACGTGTTCTATTGTTCCTAGTGTGAGTGCTGTGTTTATTGTTTCGACAGTGAGTGAAAGCAAGAAATGCATTGATCAGAATTTCAAAGCCATGTGTATTAATGGACCTGAAATTGTAAATAATTAAAAAAAAAAGAATCTATATAAGTTGGTTATGGCAGGTGCTAACCTTGAGTGTGTTGAACAATAAGAGGAGAGGTAACATTTTGTGCAGGTTGCAACTTTGAGAGTGATGAATTTCCTAAAAGGTCGCTCCATGAGCTCCACATAGGTTTGGAACCCAGAATCACAAACACGAAGGGAAATCGAAAGCATCATGTTGCAATCATTTGCTTGTTAACCAGCTATGTATGAAGCACAAAAAGACTATTTTCGTCGCCCGGGGTGAAATATGCAGTACATTTACAAACCACTGAAAAAAAAAACATAATACCTTTAGAGTCATTGAAGTGTAGGGTTTGCAGAAAGATGCGGAATTTAAACCCAGTCGTGTACCTAGTAACCGCAAGCAAATTTGTCATGGTGCATGCCTCTCGACAAAATGCCTGTGGTTACAGGTTGATGCTTTTCTCATGATTTATGCTCAAAGAGGGAAACAAGAATTATATGAGGTAAAAGGAGAAAAAGCAAAAACAATGTGCACCCATGAAGCAGCTCCAGGCCAACGAGCAAAGCTTTTGATGCGGCTTTTTCTGGGTTCACCAATCTCAGCACATCTGCCATTTGTGCTCCCAGGAATGCCAAAGTTACCTCCACTTAATCTGTCTTGGAGTGGCTCATTAGCACCAAGGTAAGGAATAATAGTCACACATGTAATGAACTTGCTGAAGTGCACTTGCTTAAAATATCCTGATGCAACAAAGCCCACAATTAAAAACAGTCTTCAACCTGGTCGAAAGGATCGCAGCCTCCAGGTACAATCGTGATGCAATCACCACAATGGGGCAAGGTAACCAACAGGGCCAAGATGAATTATTGCGAGCTGCTGATCGGTTTCGATTTCTCTGGATATCATCAAAGAAGTTTGTTCCAAGCAGTGATGCCCATCATGAATCACTGAGTCGCTATGATTATAAAAGGGAGTTTTCCTCTTTGCCACTTGTTACCTTTGGCTACTGCCAGCTTAAATGGCACATGGATTCATGATGTGAATGTTGTGTAATGAGATGTGCAACATCCACTTGCAGTGGATATAATATTTTTTCTCATGGGACCTGGGCATTGTGACATTCAGGAAAGGTGAGATACGAGTACAATGCAGGTGTTGTTGGCCATATGATTGTCGGATGATTTTACGGATCAACGGGAGGCATCAGAGGTAGTGTTTGATTTCATTTTTTAAACATAATGTAAGGCTCCTACACTGTCAGAGATGAGGATTAGCATTTTCGGATTCTTGGTTTTCATCCGCATTGTTGAAAAATTAGTTCACCCGACACGTTGAAATGCTCATTAGTTTTTCCACCCACGTGAGATGGATTTTTCAAGCATCCTTTAAATTTACAAACTAAACATTATTATTACATTATGTATTCAAGGCCATCTCCACTCATGGCTCGCAGACTTCCTCTCCTGTCGCAGTCAACGTGTGCCCCTAAATGGAGTTCTTTCATCCCCTCTTCCTGTGCAGGCTGGAGTTCCTCAAGGTAGCGTTCTGGGCCCTGTTCTTTTTCTGGTTTTCATCAATGATCTCTCGGACTCTCTGGAAAATCCTCTATTTCTCTTTGCCGACGACTCCATCCTCTGCCGTACCATCTGTCATCCCTCAGACCGGCAAGCAGCAGCTTCTTCGCTCACTGCAGATCTGGATAAAATCACAAACTGGTCCAACACGTGGAACATGTCTTTCAATCCAGACAAATCTCACACTCTCACTATGTCTCTTCGAAAGGACCGTTTACAACCCCCCCCCCATCCACTTTCTCAACAATCCTCTGGAAGAAGTCTTTTCTTTCAAGCTTCTAGGTCTCACTATCTGCCATGACCTTTCCTGGGAAAGTCACATTTCCAACCTCGCCTCAAAAGCCAGTCGCCGACTGGGAATCCTCCGTCGTGCTAAGTCCTTCCTCGGCCCTCTTGAGCTCCTGACCACTTACAAAGCTTTTGTCCGTAGCCTGATGGAGTACTGCTCTCCCCTCTGGGCTGGTGCTCCTGCCTCCCACCTTTCTCGGCTTCACGCTGTCGAAACCAGAGCATTTAAGATCATCGGCATCTCCCGCAATGAAGCTGAGTCTTTGGGCCTCTCACTCAATCACCGCAGGTTGGTCGGTGGTCTTTCTGTCTTCTACCGACTCCTCTCCAGCCTTGCCCCCCCCTGCTCTCTCTGCGATTTGTCCCCACCACATTTCCACAGGGCGCTCAAGGTCCGCTAACAACCCCCTTCTGGTAAAACTACCAAATTCACGAATCACTGCTCATCTTCACTCTTTCATTCCTCTTTTTTCCCGCCTTTGGAATAAACTTCCTCACTCTATTCTTTCCCATTCTTCCCTCCAGGCTTTCAAAACAGCTGTTCACCACCACCTCTTATCTTCCCCCATCCAAATCCTCGATCTTTTCTACCCCCGATAATCCACCCAAGCCCACTTCATTCATTTCTCCTATTTTCCTTCCTGAAAGTCCCTGAAATGTCCATCTTCTCTTCACCATGTTCCCCGTCCCATCCCCATCCCTCTCCCTTCCACAGTTCACCTAATGTGTCTGTTCCCCACTGTTTTGTCCCTTCCACTCCCGCCCCTCTTGTCTCATGCCTCCTTGCTGTGAGTTGTGTGTTAGCTCTCATATGAGCCTCGACCAAGGTATACAAAAAAAAACAAAAAAAAAACTGTTAATGTGAAAGGTTAGCTGTTGTAATGGCATCCAGTTAGCTTTTTTGTTCAGAGACGATTTCATCTCTTTTTCATGTGCTTCTAACTTCCCTTTTTGATTCCATGTTAATCATAATGAAAAGTATCACAGATAGCTTAGAGGTAACGCACTCGCCTTTGAGCTACATGTTGTCTGGGTTCGATTACCGACCCGACTCTAAACTGTGAACCTGGTTTTTCACAGGCGGGTCATTATATCATGAAGCAAACCGTCCATGAGATGGGATGTTAACCTGGGAACACTTCTGCTGGCATCAACTGCTGCTGGTGTATGTTACAGACCCCAGATGTCTTTCGCAAAGATTATGTGATTGCACCCTCACCCTGACTTAAATTCCTGTGGTGGCTATACTACCAGTGGGAAGGCAAAGACAAATCACCCAGTGCATTTGCTTGCCCAGGAAGCAATCTTCAGCAGCCCATGATAGATTGGAAATTATATGGGATTAAATATCCTGGATAGGCTATTTGGGATTAATCAAATCATAATGCTCAAACGACCTCACACCACACTGAGTTTTAATTCTGTTTGCTTCCGTATGTTTACATTTTCACAACAGTGTTAATACTTCGTTGTTTAATGAAACTTTCTGATGTTTACATTTGATATGAAGTGTCACTACAAAGCACGACTTTCAATTTTTTTTTAGCACCAATGGATTATTCTGATGCTGTCATATGTTTGGTGCAATTTTTAATGGAAGGAACCAGTTTTATTTTTCCTTCAATGTAACATTATGATGCATAGATTTTCAGAACAATAATATTTGGTGAGAAAATGGATCTTCATGATGTTTACATTTTTACAAAATGTTTTTCCTTGAAGACATCAGTTTCAAATAATCCAGCTTGAATTAAATTTTGTGATGGGTACATTTCTTGACCAGGCTTGGTACGAAAATGGTTAGAGCATCCACTCTAATTGGTCTGGGAGGTTGGCTGTTCAATTCCTACCCTGACCAAATTCCTATCATCAACCCCTTTCTGGTGAAACTACCGAAATCCAGTCAATGCTCACCTCCACTCATTCATTCATCTTTTTCCAGGCCTATGGAACCAACTTCCACATTCTCTTCAATCTCATTCTTCCATCCAGGTCTTCAAGACAGCTAGCTGTTCAACACCATCTCAGATCGCCGCCGATCCAAAACAATAAATTTTAAACCCTCGTTAACCGCCACCCAAATCTCTCTCCCTTCCACATTTCTGGTTTTCCATCCTGAGTTTCCTTCTGTATCCATCTTGTCCACCCCATAGATCCTCTCCTGCACCCCATTCCTCCCCACATCAATTGTTTTCCCAAGTCTGACTCGATCTTGGCCTTCAACTCTGCTGTTGGTGTTTTCCCCCTCTCGACACTGTTCCTTTTATCCATTATCATCCTAATCCATTCTATGTAGTAGTACTAGCTCTTTGAAGAGCCTCGACTATGTATTCGAAAAAAAAACAAGAAATCTCCTGAAAGATGGATATAACAGAAACAAAACATCAAGGCACCATTAACTTCCCTTAACTGCCAACCTGTGAGCTAACCAAGTTAGCCAAGAAAAATAAACAGATCAATTTGTGCCAACGTTGTTTGATTCATTTAAATATTTCATGAGATTTCTTAATCCGAGTCTCTTTAGCGGATCAAGTCATCTCACTTGAGTATGGTATCAAGTTAATTTGGAACAGAGTTCCAAAAATCGCTAAAGGCACTGATTTGGAACCATTCACTCTTTATACATCGACACAAATGGCGATCTTTATTGTATTACAAGCAAAGACCATCTGTCGCTTCGCTGATGGGAATACAAAGAGGAGAGAGGAGTGGAGGAGAGAGAGAGGGGAGGGGAGAGTGAGGAGGTGGAGGGAAAGAGAGAGAGGGAGGGGAAGCGATGAGTGGTGGAGGAGCAAGGAGGGAGAGAGAGAGTGAGGAGGGGTGGGGAAGGGAAGACAGTGTGAGGTGAGAGGAAGGGAAGGCAGACATACGGTGGAGCATTAATTACGATTCATACTGTCTGATCAAAACTATTCTGCATAGAATAACAGTGAGGATGGAAACAAAATAAGATCTGAAATCCATTTCATACCATTCATACTATAAATATGGCCCAGAGACAAATACCGCCCGAACATGTCCGGAGATAAACACCTTCCGGAAACAAACACTGCCTGGACACATCAGGAGACAAACTCGACCAAGACACATCTGGAGCCAAGTCATCTGGACACAAACACTGCCAAGACACGTCTGGACACAAACTCCCATCGGGATATGAACACCGCCCGGACATGTCCGGAGATAAAGACCGTCCAGAGATGAACACCACCTACACACATCCGGAGAAAAACACGGACACGTCCAGAGACAAACACCACCAGACACATCTGGAGACAAACAAACACTGCCCGGACAGGTCCGGAGACAAACACCACCCTGATAAGTCCGAAGACAAACACTGTCCAGACATATCCAGAGACAGAGAGATGTGTGGGAGGGTGCTGCACTGTATGAGGAGGGAGTGGAGGGAGAATGGGACAGAGATATATGAGAGGGAGAGATATATGAGAGATATATATATATATATATATATATATATATATATATATATATATATATATATATATATATATATATATATATATATATATATATATATATATATATATATATATGAGAGAGAGAGATATATGAGAGAGAGAGAGAGAGAGAGAGAGAGAGAGAGAGAGAGAGAGAGAGAGAGAGAGAGAGAGAGAGAGAGAGAGAGAGAGAGAGAGAGAGAGAGAGAGAGAGAGAGAGAGAGAGAGAGAGAGAGAGAGAGAGAGAGAGAGAGAGAGAGAGAGAGAGAGAGAGAGAGAGAGAGAGAGAGAGAGAGAGAGAGAGAGAGAGAGAGAGAGAGAGAGAGAGAGAGAGAGAGAGAGAGAGAGAGAGAGAGAGAGAGAGAGAGAGAGAGAGAGAGAGAGAGAGAGAGAGAGAGAGAGAGAGAGAGAGAGAGAGAGAGAGAGAGAGAGAGAGAGAGAGAGAGAGAGAGAGAGAGAGAGAGAGAGAGAGAGAGAGAGAGAGAGAGAGAGAGAGAGAGAGAGAGAGAGAGAGAGAGAGAGAGAGAGAGAGAGAGAGAGAGAGAGAGAGAGAGAGAGAGAGAGATATATATATATATATATATATATATATATATATATATATATATATATATGAGAGAGAGATATATGAGAGTGAGAGAGAGATATATATGAGAGAGAGATATATGAGTGAGAGAGAGATATGTGAGAGAGAGAGATATATATGTGAGAGAGAGAGAGAGAGAGAGAGAGAGAGAGAGAGAGAGAGAGAGAGAGAGAGAGAGAGAGAGAGAGAGAGAGAGAGAGAGAGAGAGAGAGAGAGAGAGAGAGAGAGAGAGAGAGAGAGAGAGAGAGAGAGAGAGAGAGAGAGAGAGAGAGAGAGAGAGAGAGAGAGAGAGAGAGAGAGAGAGAGAGAGAGAGAGAGAGAGAGAGAGAGAGAGAGAGAGAGAGAGAGAGAGAGAGAGAGAGAGAGAGAGAGAGAGAGAGAGTTTTGACTCCTTTTATTATGAAAATACAAAAAAAAAAAAAAACCAAAGGAGTAAAACAAAAACGGGTTTCAAAGAGAAATCAACAAAGTCATAGAAACACCAACAAAAAGCAATTAAAACCAAGAAAATTTCAAAGACAGAAGGAAAGAAAAACTACATGTAAATTTCTATCCATTTTCATTTAGATTGCACATCTTGCCAACACACCAAGTTTCAACAAAGGTATTAATATTTTCATTATTTCTGTAATCATTAAATTCTAGTTTCAAACGAGTTGAAACGAGGGATTGGAAATATAAAATCACATTACATTGCTCAAAGGGTTTGCCTTTCATTTTGGCTTTCCTCGAGAGGTAGATCGCTAATTTTGCCTTTAATAGGATATAGTTCAAAAACATTAACAACTTTTCGTTACCTGAATTGACTCTGAGGCCAAAAATAAAAAAATTCCGAGTGAAAAGGGGACATTTACCCGATTAAATATATTGTTCAATAAAAGAAAAAGGGGGCACAATCGTACACAATCAATATATCCATGGAACAAATCTTCAGTGATGTTACAAAAGGGACAAAGCACTGATACAGCAACATCAATTCGGTTGAAAAAAGTGTTTGTTGAAAGGCCGAGGTCACATTTGCCACGGCGGCCGTGGGGTCTCCAAAATCTGCGGCCACTAACAATTATACGGTGGCCTCAGTATTTCCACGGTCACACAATGTAGCAGTCACATATGTTTTTATTTTTCGGGGAGCTGCACGGGGTATTTAAAATTGTGGAGACCGAAAACGTGGGCGTGCCATACGGTCTTTGATTTGATGTCGCACGGTGACCTGAGGGCGTTCCTGTGGCGGCCATAGAATTTTCAAGGCAGACGCAAGGTGACCGCAAGGCGACCGCAGGGGGGCCCTAAGGCGAACGTGCAGCCAGACAGACGGTAACGAGTGGGTATATATACCAGTTCTTTTTTTTTACTGAAATAAAAATATACCAGTATATATATATATAACTGAATATACTATAACTATAATATACCGTGGTGCCCCCAGAATCCGAACACCCCATTGTTTGAACAAATTGGAATCCGAACAATTTTTTCGAGAAAATTTTGCCCTAAAAACCAAATACATTTTAAAAACCGAACACAACGTGGTGTTCATGTTTGTTCACGTGTCTCCCCACCTGTTCGAGCCGCATCTTCGCGCTTTGTTCATTCAGTTCGTCGGTGGAAGTGCTCGTGAAGGCATCTCTCGAGTGTCGATCGATACTTTAGGCCTCAGTCACATTTACTCTACGGCGAGGATACGGCGGCCGTACACCCTCTGAATTGACAGAAACGTGCGGCGGCCGCAGAGAAACTGAGGTGGCTTCAGGGAGGCCCAACGCTGTTTGGCTATATTTTACAGGCCGTAAGGTCGCCGTGGAATTATAACGTGGAGTTATAACTTTTTCCATTTCTACGTTCGCCGTAGCAATTCGACAAGCCGAAAAAAAACTGGTTAATAAAAAAAAACAAAAAAAAACATTAACCCATTCGCTACCGTCCGTCTGGCCGTACATTTTGTGGACCCTCCGGCCGCCGAGCAAATGTGACTTAGGCCTTACCTCGTGTTTTCACCTTCATTTGTGATGTTTGTTTTTTAATCATCTTGTGTTTTAATTGATAACAAAAAAGCAATCCGATCACGTGGTGTGACGGACTGTCGGGCAAGGATTGAATTTCACAGCAAAACCGGTTGTAATTTGTGTCAGCTGACATGATTATGTCAGCCTGATGCGTTTGATGAAAGTGATTGTGGTTCTGCGGGCATCATGTTTGATGAGCTGCCCTGGGGGCAGCGCTCTCGCAGAGTGCGCGAGCGATCGGAACCCACGATGGAGCTCGAGCCTGTGTGGGCCTTTGGATGTGGTGATTGTACCAGTTTACATTCAATACGCCGCCACCGAAGGTCATTTACTCATCTAATTTTACCTTAAACATGGGGAATTTCAGTTTAAAGTGTCTTGAAAGTGGGTTTTCTTTGGGTCCACGAACGGATGAATTCACGCCATTATTTCTTTTGGGAAAATATTTTTGCAATCTGAACAGCCTCCTGAAACGAATTAAATTGGGATTCTGGGGGCACTACTGTGAAAAGGCAAACACCAATACTCCGATCTCTTGCGGTAGTGCACGGTGGACGCATGGTCGATGCAGACTGCCACGGAGGCCTACGTAGGTGCACGGCGGGCGTAGGGGAACCGTGCGTCGACCCTGCGTTGCCCGCAGGTAGTCACACAGACCGCAAGGCCACTGTACGGCGGCCGTGGAAATAGTGCGGCCGCCGTAATTTTTGGGGGTTGGGAGAATTCATTTTTCATTGAGAAGAGCTTACGGCAGCCGCACGAATAACGCAAGCCCACCGTACGCCCTACGTACGGTCGATGTGGAACACATCTACGTCATAGCTTGGCTTGTCGAATTGCTACGGCGAACGTTGAAATGAAAAAAAGTTATAACTCCGCGCTATAATTCCACAGCGACCCTACAGCCTGTAAAATATAGCCAAACGGCGTAGGGCCACCCTGAGGCCACCTCAGTTTCTCTGCGGCCGCCGCACGTTTCTGTCAATTCAGAGGGCGTACGGCCGCCGTATCCTCGCCGTAGAACAAATGTGACCTAGGCCTAAGTGACCAGTGAGCAAGTCTCCAATGCAAGTCACCTGACCTTTTTGTTATTGGTTTGCAATACATAGATTCCCATGCAGGTTCATAAAGGATGGCATACGGCAAAAGCGTTTTCTATCTCAGTATTTCTACTGCAGAGGTATTTATATTAATAACAGAAAGACAGAAACGATAAATAGATTTGCTGTCAAGATTACTAAATAAACAAGAGCCAATACTGACTGAAGATGGAGTAGAACTAGTGAATTGGACAAGTAACCCTGGAAGTGAAGGCTTATGGGGTATCCATTTGATCTCAGTACTCCACTGCAAACCAAATTTAAAGGATGTCCGGATGACATCTACAAGTACTTTACCTCCAGCTCTTAATGACCTGGTGCCAGTGATTTCAGTAATTTCTTTAACAGATTTCTAGCAACAGTTGGATGCGTCACGAAGATGCCAAACATTTTTGATACCAGCTGATACTAACAGAGGAAGGTGAGATGTGTCAATCTTTTTTGATTCAATTAGGAACAACGCAAGGCCGTAGCCGAGCAATCCAGCTTGTCTCAATATTCATTGTGCTACGGGGCGCCAGGGCAGTTTTTCCACATTGATCGCAGGTTGTATCGACTTCAGCTGAAAGGCTGAAATTTTAATCTTAAAAGAAACCTTTAAACTTGTATCCTCCCCACGGTCTGGAAGCACCATGTAAAGTTGCCGCCGAAAGCTCATCACATGCTTTGCTTGGTCATGGTAGCACCCAAGGGGGGTCATCGAGATTTTTGAAACAATTTTTCCATAACAAGGCAAAACAGACAAGAGTTGTTCATTCGACATGAAAGGAGGAACATTAGAGACAATTCTTTTCATTGCCAGGATATCCATCAGGGAGGCCATAAGAAAGTGACCACTCTGTGTATTTAACTTGGAACTCATGACATCGTGAACAAAATATAGATGATAAACGAACACCACGACCTTCTGATTCATACGTGATGCAGCACGTACTTGGTCAACACTGATAACGTCTCCAACCGCCAAAACAATCTCTTGAGTAAGAACCCCATCACGGGGAGACAAACGAAAGCATGCTTAAGAGTTAGTGCTTCGAAAGCAGCATCTTGCTGTGAGCGAGCCGCCGCCATGTTACAAAGACGCGACGCTCGTCATCTTCCTCACTTAGGAAGAGGAAGTTAACAATTCACTCCTACTTTCCCGAACCTTGGGAAAGAAGGGCACTAACTAAACAAAAATAAGGAAAGGCAAGCGAAATAAAAACCAAAATAAAGCAGGTTTAAAGTAAAAGGCTTTCAAATAATGAATGGACTAATAGGGCACCGCCAAAAAAAACCGACAATACCCTTACTAACACCGCGATGTGCTCTGTCTGTCTGTCTGTCTCTCTCTCTCTCTCTCTCTCTCTCTCTCTCTCTCTCTCTCTCTCTCTCTCTCTCTCTCTCTCTCTCTCTCTCTCTCTCTCTCTCTCTCTCTCTCTCTCTCTCTCTCTCTCTCTCTCTCTCTCTCTCTCTCTCTCTCTCTCTCTCTCTCTCTCTCTCTCTCTCTCTCTCTCTCTCTCTCTCTCTCTCTCTCTCTCTCTCTCTCTCTCTCTCTCTCTCTCTCTCTCTCTCTCTCTCTCTCTCTCTCTCTCTCTCTCTCTCTCTCTCTCTCTCTCTCTCTCTCTCTCTCTCTCTCTCTCTCTCTCTCTCTCTCTCTCTCTCTCTCTCTCTCTCTCTCTCTCTCTCTCTCTCTCTCTCTCTCTCTCTCTCTCTCTCTCTCTCTCTCTCTCTCTCTCTCTCTCTCTCTCTCTCTCTCTCTCTCTCTCTCTCTCTCTCTCTCTCTCTCTCTCTCTCTCTCTCTCTCTCTCTCTCTCTCTCTCTCTCTCTCTCTCTCTCTCTCTCTCTCTCTCTCTCTCTCTCTCTCTCTCTCTCTCTCTCTCTCTCTCTCTCTCTCTCTCTCTCTCTCTCTCTCTCTCTCTCTCTCTCTCTCTCTCTCTCTCTCTCTCTCTCTCTCTCTCTCTCTCTCTCTCTCTCTCTCTCTCTCTCTCTCTCTCTCTCTCTCTCTCTCTCTCTCTCTCTCTCTCTCTCTCTCTCTCTCTCTCTCTCTCTCTCTCTCTCTCTCTCTCTCTCTCTCTCTCTCTCTCTCTCTCTCTCTCTCTCTCTCTCTCTCTCTCTCTCTCTCTCTCTCTCTCTCTCTCTCTCTCTCTCTCTCTCTCTCTCTCTCTCTCTCTCTCTCTCTCTCTCTCTCTCTCTCTCTCTCTCTCTCTCTCTCTCTCTCTCTCTGTCTCTCTGTCTGTCTGTCTCTCTCTCTCTCTCTCTCTCTCTCTCTCTCTCTCTCTCTCTCTCTCTCTCTCTCTCCACAGAAAGGAAAACAGGGGAACCTTACAAGAGGAAACATGAACACGGGGAAACGAAATGGGGAGTGTGTGAGATACCAACCAGCACGACAGAGGACAGGTCCTCATGACACAAAGAAAGGAGCAGCCATGACAGTACATACACTGTGCTAACAGCCAGCAGGGGAGAGGGAGGGGTGGTGGGGGGGGTGTGTTCGGTGCCGAATGGAGTTAGTAGAGAGAAGATGTTATGCTTTGTGAACAGCACACACACAACATATATGTATTAGTGCTTGGCCGACATCAGCAATTTTTGGGAAATTGGCAGATTGGAGTCAGTGTCATTACCGATTCCAGTACATACTGTGTACAACCCAAAAACCTTGAGTAGTTTTCACCCTTGTTTTAGGACAATTTCAATAAATGATTTAAAAAAAAACAGTGTTGCATTTTTGACTTTTCAAGGAGATATGCACAGACATTAATCTTTATAAAAACTGCCAATCATCGAGATTGGTAGAAAAAATATTTGTCTTGTTAATTTTGAAAATGTTATTTCGGAAAATGGCTCAGAAATCAGGTGTTATTAAATGTATTTTGCTTTGAAACTCACAAATAGAAACCAAATAACCTTTGTAAAGCACACCCGGTTTATATAAAATAACCAATTGCTTTGGAAACAGTGACGGGAACAAAGGAAAACGTGATCACTCGTATGCTACAGAGATTAAAAGTTAAAACCTCCACCACCCATCATCATCAACATACAATATTAGATGAAACTTTACCACCATGGCATCGGTAACCAAGCATGCAGGCAGGCACACACACCCGCAGAGTATCCCTTTACAGATACAAATCTACACATATGCACCTCGACCTTGGAGCAACTGCCGACTGTACATTCCGATCAGGGCATGAACTGTATGGCTATCGACTGTAGGGCGCTCGGCAAGTGGCTTAAGCACTCAAGCAAGCACTCCAATTGAATGGTTGATAAGGAACGGCTGGCTTGGTAAGCCATTGCAAGCTGATTGGTAATGGTGCATACCCGCAAAAAAAACTAATCATCGCCGATTTCTTAACATTTTCAGATTTCACTCCAGATTTCAAGTTATTTAATCCATGTGATATGATCCTCCAAACTAAAGTTATATTTAATTGCTGGCTTGGCATGTGAAAGCAATTAACAATCGCCGAGCTGTCATGTTAAACACCTCCCGGAGGCGCCAAAATATCAAACTATGTTCGAATTTGACAAATGAGCACTTTTTAAGCAGTTGGAACTGCTGCTAAGTTCAATTCTGGAGCTTAAATTTTGTAATTCGACTTAGTTTAAGAAATTATTGAGGTTATGACATGTGCAGAAATGAAATAAAGCCATGAATGCTGCCGTCTCTGGGCGTTTATAAACATTGCAATGTATCCAGCGATTTGTAGGTATCGATAATTATAATATGAGTGAGGAAAGTGAAAAAATAGAAACTTTATCGTCAGAAATCGTTGTGGCCTGTTCCAAGTTAAGGCATTGCCGAGTAGGCGAAAATAATGGTGAATTATGACCCCATCTTTGGAGAACAAGGTAACTGAGCATGGGAGTGAGGTGGCCAAGAATGTGCCTAATAAAGGACATAATTAAATAAGACTGTTAATTATCTTCAAAAGGGGTGTTTTAATTAGCCAAAACACCAATTTTTTATTCATGAACTTCCTTGGTATGGATGCAAACTTTCAGGCTGCTCGGTTTCATGGTTTTGGAGTTATGGAGGAGACACCCAAACACACTGACTGACTGACACACACACACATGTGTATTATTATAGATTAACGCAGTGGCCCCTAAATATTTTTGATTGTGGGCCAGAACCACAATTCCCTAGCACCTTGTAGGCCACACAACCAAATACATTTCAACCAAGAAGGGAACTCAGTGGAGCACATATCCTCTGCTGGGCTGACTAGTTTACATTTTGTATCCCACTGATAGGCCAGATCTGGATTATGACCTGAACCAAAATTTAATTGGCTTGTTCTTGCCATCGAACCAACTCGTCCACTAAGTTTCGTCCAAATCCGTCCATAACTTTTTGAGATAGCATGCTATATATCGTTGTTGGCCCTATCTAACTATGAACAAGCTCTTTCATTTAAAACTTATCAAATGAAGATCCTCACCAAAATTGAATCAATTAGTTCTTGTTCACCACCCAACCTGTCCACACAGTTTCGTTCAAATCCATCGATAACTTTTTGTGCTATCGTGCGAGATGTTATTTTTGGTTCTACCTCCCCTACCTCTATCTTGAATACCTACCTCTCAATGATGAAGAATCACTTAAAAAATTATTGTATCCAGATCTGGATCCGGATCTTCACCAAAATCAAATCAATTAGACTATGGAATACACCCAACCTGTCACACAAAATTTCGGCCGAATCCGTCGATAACTCTTTTGAGATATTTTGCTCACAGACAAATAGATAAACATACAGAGAAACAAACAGAGATATAAGCAGGCAGACAGACAAACAAACAGATAGATAGGGGTGAAAACTTAACCTTCATCCACCTTTTGTGGAGAAAGTAATAAGCAATTCACTATCAAATATCAATGGCAATAAAATTTAATCAATCCAGCAAAGCGACTGTTCACAATGAAATATAAACACGATATGACCAGAAAAATCTGTCACTGGAAATCCCCGTCACTTTGGATCATCAAGATAATTAATCCCCTCGTATCTGGACAAATTCATGTGGTGGTGGAATGTCGGGCCCATCAAGTTCAGCGAGATGTTGAACTGTATCTGACAATTTTATCCTTTGTAAATATTTGCAAGTGTCTGGTGCTATGTTTCTGCTATTGTGCACATATTGTCCAATTTTATTGAAATAAATGTTTTAATATATAATTATTATTGACACCTAAAATATGGCTCCACTGAATTTAGACATCTAACATGCAGGATTGTCTATGTTCTTTCAGAATCACATGTGTGTAAGAATAAAGATGAAGCAACCAATCATTTTATCCCTTCGTTAATTCCGCTTTTCACTTTGCATGTGATGAGTAAAAATATAGTGAAATCAGCATCAAATCCCCCCCTCTTGAATTGTATTTGAGCTTGTATCCAGCTTGTTTATCCCCTTGGCCATCCTCCCTTTCCTCGTTCTCATTCTTTCTCTCGTCAATTCTTCCTCCAAGTGTCATTCTGTTGTGTCTCTCTGTCTTGCTAATGGTGTTTCCCTGCTGTCCACGGTTCTTTCTATCTTATTCTGTGTTCTCGCACTTCCACTCATCTTATCTCGACTTCAACACAAAAAAAGGAGAGATATGATAATTTATTCTCTTTGCAGTCTGCTCACTATAGAATCATTGGTGGGGTCGACAAGTTTCTTATTATTTGCTTGATTCACCACGACTGAACTTGTTTATCCTGCACAAAGCAGGTGGAAAATTTTCAGATTAAATTCTGACTTGTTTAAATTTGGTTAATCGTACAAAACAAAGCCTATCCATCTTGGCTTTTAATTAAATTATTAAATGAGCCAATTCTGATTCAGCGCATATTGATATGATCACAAACCTCAAAACAATGCTTCTCTTTCATTTGCCGATCATTCATTGCTTGCAGGCTCTACATCAGCTCTTTCAAGTTCCACTTCATGCTGTGCGGATCTCTGCAATCAGCATGTACCAAGAAAGGCCAAAGAACGCCATGAGGTGCAATGAAAACGTGAGCCGCAACGGTTAAACACTGTTCTTCTACAAAACACCATTTCAAATCAGATACAAATATAAATGTATGATGTGATCACTCAAAGTTAGAGTTTGCTCAAAAACTGGATTCTTGTTTAATGCAGTCAATTCTCAATCCGGTAATATCAGACACCATGCAATGCTCTCGAAACTCATAACTTGACATATTGACTTGAAGGATAACAAGATAATTTACCAGCATACTTCACTGCATTCTGCAGCGGTTTCAAGAAACAGGTTCATTTGTGTGGAGGATTGTCTTTCAAAAGCATTCCAATCCGACTATAAACTACTGTTTTGGTGATGTGCATAGAAGAATCACATGCCATTCTTTTCTTGGAGCATTAAGCTATCGGTCCTTTTTGCATTTGCTTGCAAGTATTAAAGATCTGATACCATACGTTTCACGAAAGAACCACTGTGATTTGACATCACACCAGAAAATTCCATCCTTGAAATAACAGTGATTGAATAAAAAGGTTCAATCACTGGAATTTATGCGATGACTCTCATGCCATCAATTGTCTTCAAGGGTGGACAGGTTTTCCAACAACAGCAACCACAAGCACAATAACAACAACTAAACAACAACAGCAACCACATGAAATGCCAGCTTTATTCAGAATGAAAGATGTTTTTTTTTTAATGTGTCATGCATATGATGCAGATTTCTCTGGATTTCATTGTGGATACTTTGCGATAAAGTAGAAAACTTGCTTGTTGAAGCTGTAAATGGCAACTCGCCCCCCAACCCACTCTCCACCGTGCCATAGTCTGGTATGGAACAACAATGGGTCTTGAGGTTGAGCTTCAGGTTCTCCATGTGTGGTTTATTAGTACCGAAAAGGAACCATATCTAAATCAATCCTGCAAAGACAATGAAACAGCGACTCCACACACCGGTATTACAACTTTGTCATTATAAAGGCACATTCATATATATATATATATATATATATATATATATATATATATATATATATATATATATATATATATATATATCACCTAAGTGCAATTTTACCAGGTTAAAAATGGGAGTGTTCCGGTTCTGGTTCTTGAGTGATGTTGGTGTCCTTCAAGGTCTCTGCCGACCTTCTCAACGATAAGGTTCCCGGTCGTTTTTTGCTGTTATTGGGTTGTCTCCGTGTTTACTGTGTTTGTAGTTCAGTTTTGTTTTCAAACTTGTGCTAATTGGTGAGTAGTCGTCAGTCTTTTCTTTTGGGTTTTTGAGATCTACCCTTTCCTTTGTGTGCACAATCGTGTTATTCTATTTTCTACTTATTGCCTTCAGGTTTTTTCACAACAATTTCTCCACTCTTTCAATACCCTTTGCTTCATGTCTTAAAATTAAAAAAAAAACAATAAAAATAATTCATATTGTTTCCCTTCTCACCTTATACCCCTTGTAACCACATGACATATATCTCATCCTCTTCCTCTTTACTCTTCTGCCAATCTGCCATCTTCCCTCTACTTTGGTCTATCCACATTCACCATACACCTTCACGATTATTTTCTTCAACCTTTCCTTTACATAATCTTACGTAATCTTTTTTTTTTTTTTAAACATATTCTCTTAAAATATTTAATCTTCCTCTTTCACATGTGTGGTTCTCTGTATTCTATCATCATTCACTCTCCTTCTCCTCCTTATTCAATGGATAAGGAGTTCCACTTCTTCAATTCCACTTTTCCTTCATCCCATGTCAAAAAAGTACAACTGTGACAACGTTTTTTTTTCTCCATTCTTTAATTCTCCTTTATTGCATCCTTCACGTTATGTCTTAAAATGTATCTGACTTAAAAATTTAAAGGCCCGGTCACACCTTGACGTTTTAGCCAACGTATGCCGATTTTTGAATTTTTTTTCTAAAACGCTGGCACACGTTGAATACGTTATGGGTAAGTTTTGATAACATTGAGAGCACGCTGGCATACGTCATAGTACGTTGCCATACGTCGTTGTACGTTGGCTTTAAACGTTGTACTTTTCGGTTGTCCTCAAATTTTTTTCATGCTTGAAATTTCACGACGTATGCCAGCGTATGACTCACACGTTCCGCTACGCTGGCCACAAGTTGTAGGCACGGTCTGCGATCGTTGACAGACGTCAACACATGCTACTTGTAAGTTAATCATAAGTTGAGACACGCCGAGGTAATGTTTAGCGTACCCGAAACTTATTTCTAACCTATGATTAACGTGTTGTTGGCACGTTACGTGGTCGTTGCCACACGTCGACAGACGTTACTTTTAAGTTACTCATAGGCTGAAAGACGTCGGTATAATGGATCATCCTTGCGTCAGCATCCACGGCCACGGCCAGGACACTTATTTGCAGCATTCTTCAAACTTTTCTTCGGCATGACGAGGATGTTCACACTTCGATGTCTAGCTTGGCTATGATTCCAATTGTCCATCGGCAGCGTCTATTTAAAATAGTCGAGTTTGAGCGTTTTAACACGTTCAGAAGAAACATTTCAAATTTCCAAACCCCAGCATCAAAAAAACAACAAAAAAAAAAACAAAGGCGAGTGACAGCAATTTAAATCGTTCATTGTAAACAATGAAACTAGCTGAGTGGTACCGGTTAAAAGTCGTTGAGTGTAAAAAAAATCCAATTGTTGAGCGCAAGCGTCTACTTTCAATAGTGGAGATGCAGCCATTTAAATCGTTGAGTGGCAGCCTATGAACCTACCCGTGGACACGCGGACGCAAGGACGATCCATCATAACCCACACCCTCCCCCTCACACCCACCTACTACTGCCAACATGAACAAACTACTACTAATACTAATACTAATACTAATACTGATACTGATACTGATACTGTTACTGCTGACATGGACATCGACTCAAAAAGTTACTCGAAAACACTGTTGGGTTCCCCTTTTATGAACACCATTTTTATATACCAATTCCCAAAACCGCTGGGAACACGTCTTTATATGGCAGTTGTAAGCTAGAAACACATTCATTTTTTTTTTTTGTCGACCGGAAGACGTCATTGGAATACGTCTACATACGTCGATGTGTGTTGGGACTACGTAAATAATTGGTTCAAAGCACGTCAAACATAAGTTAGAAATAAGTTTCGCGTAAAAAAGACATTACCGCGACGTGTTTCGACTTATGAGTAGCTTATAAGTAGCCTTTGTGGACGTGTGTAAGCGTCCACATATCGTGTGTAAAACTTATCCCCATCGCATGCGAACGTGTGTCATACGCCGAGTACGTCGTAAAATTTTGAACATGTTCAAAATTTCTTGACGTACTCTACTTACTACGACTTATGATAGCGTATTTAGCGTTCTACTCGCGCATACCAAACTTACCCATACCGTATTCGACGTGCCCCAACGTTTTAGACACACTTTTTGTTACGTCGGCATACGCTGGCAAGATCGCCAAGGTGTGACCGCGATTTTGACCCTTCCATTTCTATGGCAGTTATGATTTGAATCGTTGTGCGTCAGCTTTTTAATAGGTTACGCCACGACATCGTCAGCGATGCGTGCAACGCGCTATGCCTGAGTTAGACTATCGTTGGGCATCGGTTGTGTATGCCGACAACAGGTTCAGCATTCGTTGGTATAAGTTATCTATAACACAACGAAACGTTCTGTGTAGTTACCAATGCGTTATACATAAGACCAAGTCGCTATGAATACATCCGAATCTTTAAAAAAAAAACATCAAAAGTTCAACGTAAGCCAGCGTTTTACATAAATTTTAACACGTTGCCATCGCTGGCTAAAACGTCAAGGTGTGACCGGGCCTTAAGAGAGTAAACTTAAAGGTAAATTGAGTATATGCAGACAATGTAGGGAAGAGTAAACGATCCAAATATTAAGTATTGCCACATTGGTGCACTACATATATTGAGTGAACTTCAGGGAATTAATATTCTGCTCAATATGTCAGTAACTTGGACCATAACAATATAATGAATTATGGAAAATCATAATCATTCAACCAAATATCACCAGGAATCATACATTATGTGCATATACTGAATTCATATAAAACTCACAACCTACCCCCCCCCTAACCCCACCCTCCACTTCCACGCCACATAGCCAGATGGCTCGACACAACTAGTTAGGGTTACAGTGTGGGTTGATAGGTTGATCTGGTGGCATTCCTGGAGTCGAGAAATATGGTTCGGCATCAACAAAAGTCATCAATTAATATCATATATGTGGATTAATACAACACAATGTTTCAACATGCCTGGTGTTGGCTTAATGGTTTGGGTGGTGGGCTTGGGATCCTTGGATCCTTCCGAGGTCGGCAAAATGAGTGCCAACATGCTGGGATACTGTGTCGGGGTGGCGACCTGTCCAGGATTGTGTCCAATAGCCAAGGAGACTGCTTAGGTGGCACCAACGCTCTGCACAGAGTATGGTCCCAATGGATGGATGGAATGTTCCAACCATATTAGATACAGCTTTCAAACTAAGGAAGATAACTTATGCCATATGTCAGGGGAATCCGCTAAAATAATTAAAATATTTATTTTCTACAACTCTACTCCAAAACGCATTTACAACAACACTGCAAATTTTACACAGTGGGTCCACATTCACCATTGGACAGACGTGCTTCCCACCATGCTAAATCAATAACTTACAATTGTGACATTTTCATCGATTGTTTCTTCAAATTCTACACGTTGAGTTTATGGTAAAAAAAAAAATACAAGGAATACTCACACAAGAGTATGGCAAAATCCATAAATATGGCATGAGCCCACACAGATGACTGGCTTGCTGAAGAAACAAGATGGCGCCATCCTGATTGTTGCAAAATAGGTGGAGCAATTCGATGGTGCTACCAAGCACATGACTGGCTAGCGTCAGTAATTTCTGGCATGGCACTTCCGAAGACATGCAGTGATTACAATGACATAAAATGTAAAAAAACGATTATGCACCCCCTCTCACAAAGCTTCTGCAAGGAAGGCAAAAGGCAAAAATATTTGTCGTGGGTACTTAGCTTGAGGGTATTGTATTTACCACATAAAAGAGGACAGTACAAAGATAGCACACTCCCCTTTGTGCTCTATGATGTGTGAGTTTGACTGTCAACCCCATTATACACTGACATTCTGATGTTTGGTCGGCAGTGTGTTTGTTCTAACACATAGTGAGCTATCCCTCAGATAGATGTTATGTTAGAGACCTCTCCGCTGCTATTACCCAACGCACGCAAAGCAAAACGCGGGGTGAAGCAATTGGTTCACTTCATCTGTCTGTCAGTCTGTCTGTCTACAGGCGTCCATTTGTGATTGAGGAACTCCTTAATTTCAATTGAATGTTATTTTTTGAACACTGTATAACACGAATCAGAACATGAATCAGAACATGAACCTGCAGTTTAGCAGGACTTTGGCTCTAAATTTGGCAAATTGTACGGAATCTTGTCCCGAGCATGCATGCACACAGAGGGGTAAGGTAGTTGTTTCAGTTTGTTTGCCTGTCTGGCAATCAAAATTGAAAATCATTCTGAACAGGAAACATAGTTTTTAGGAATGCCATAAAGGATACAAACAACAGGCACAAATAATTAATTTAATGTATTAAATCAGTTGTTAAGAAAGACGGCGGGTGCATCAAAGGCGGTAAACTTCTGGAAAAAAGTTTTTTTTTCTACAACCTTTAAAACCTTTTATATTATTTCAATTGAATTGTATACTTGAACACTCTTCTTCTTCTTCTTCTTCCTCTTTCGGCTTGCTCCCGTTAGGGGTCGCCACAGCGGACCAACCGTTTCCATTTCGCTCTATCCTCCACATCTTCCATTGACACTCCAACCACCCGCATGTCCGCCCTCACCGCATCCATGAACCTCTTCTTTGGCCTTACTCTTCTCCTCCTGCCTGGCGGCTCCATCTTCAACATCCTTCTCCCGATATACTCCGTTTCTCTCCTGTGCACATGTCCAAACCATCTCAATCTCGCCTCTCTCACTTTGTCTCCAAACCGTCCTACCTGCGCTGTCCCTCTAATATACTTATTTCTTATCCTGTCCATCCTCGTCACTCCCAACGAGAATCGCAGCATCTTTAACTCTGCCACCTCCAGCTCCGCTTCCTGTCTTTTTGTTAGCGCCACCGCCTCCAAACCATAAAACATAGCTGGTCTCACTACCGTCTTGTATACTTTCCCTTTCACTCTTGCAGCTACCCTTCTGTCACAAATCACTCCTGCAACTCTTCTCCACCCACTCCATCCTGCCTGCACTCTCTTTTTCACTTCTCTCCCACACTCTCCGTTACTTTGGACAGTTGATCCCAAGTATTTAAATCCATCCACCTTCCCCACCTCAACTCCTTGCAACCGCACCATACCACCACCCTCCCTCTTATTTACGCACATGTACTCCGTCTTACTCCTACTGACTAACATTCCCCTTCTCTCCAGTGCGTACCTCCACCTCTCAAGGCTCGATTCAGCCTGCTCCCTACTCTCCCTACAGATCATGATGTCATCCACGAACATCATAGTCCATGGAGACTCCAGTCTGATCTCGTCCGTCAACCTGTCCATCACCATAGCAAACAGGAAAGGGCTCAGAGTCGATCCTTGGTGCAATCCCACTTTAACCTTAAACCGGTCCGTCATTCCTACCGCACACCCCACCGCTGTCACACTGTCCTCATACATATCCTGCACGATCCTCACATACTTCTCCAACACTCCCGACTTCCTCATACAATACCACAACTCCTCTCTTGGCACCCTATCATAAGCTTTCTCTAAATCCACAAACACACAATGTAACTCTTTCTGGCCTTCCCTATACTTCTCCATCAACATTCTCAAAGCAAACATCGCATCAGTGGTGCTCTTTCCTGGCATAAACCCATATTGCTGCTCACAGATCGTCACCTCTCCTCTCAACCAAGCTTCCACTACTCTTTCCCACAACTTCATGGTGTGGCCTAACAACTTCATCCCTCTGTAATTTCCACAGCTCTGCACATCACCCTTATTCTTGAAAATCGGAACCAGTACACTTAATCTCCAATCCTCCGGCATCCTCTCACTTTCCAAGACTTTATTAAACAATCTGGTTAACAACCCCACTGCCATCTCTCCTAAGCACTTCCATGCCTCCACTGGTATGTCATCTGGGCCAACCGCCTTTCCACTTTTCATCTTCTTCATAGCAGTCCTCACTTCATCCTTACTGATCCACCCCACTTCCAGATTCACTATCTCCACCTCTTCCAACCTTCTCTCTCTCATTTTCTTCATTCATCAGCTCCTCAAAGTACTCCATCCACCTTCTCAACACACTCTCCTCGCTCGTCAGCACATTCCCATTTGCGTCCTTTATCACCCTAACCTGCAGCACATCCTTCCCAGCTCGGTCCCTCTGTCTTGCCAATCGGTATAAATCCTTTTCCCCTTCTTTTGTATCCAACTTCTCATACAGCTCGTCATATGCCTTTTCCTTGGCCTTTGCCACCTCTCTTTTTGCTTTTCGACGCCACTCCTTGTACGCCTGCCTACTTTCTTCATCTCTCTGACTATCCCACTTCTTTTTCGCAAACCCCTTCTTCCTTATACTTTCCTGTACTTCCTCATTCCACCATCAAGTTTCCTTATCTTCCTTCCTCTGTCCAGATGTCACACCAAGTACCTTCCTAGCTATCTCCCTCACAACTTCTGCTGTCGTTGCCCAATCATCCCACCCATCTTTACCACCATCTAACACCTGTCTCACCTCCTCCCTAAATTTCACGCAACAGTCTTCCTCCTTCAGCTTCCACCATCTGGTCCTTGGTTCAGCCCTCACTCTCTTCCTCAACCTCACCTCTAAAGTCATCCTACAGACCACCAATCGATGCTGTCGAGCTACACTCTCCCCTGCCACCACCTTACAGTCACTATTCTCTTTCAGGTTGCATCTCCTGCTTAAGATGTAATTCACCTGTGTGCACTTTCCTCCACTCTTGTATGTCACCCTGTGTTCCTCCTTCTTCTTGAAATACGTATTTACCACTGCCATTTCCATTCTTTTTGCAAACTCTACCACCATTTGCCCTTCCGCATTTCTCTTGTTGAGACCGTACCTCCCCATCACCTCCTCATCCTCTTTATTCCCTTCCCCAACATGTCCATTGAAATCTGCTCCAATCACCACTCTTTCATCCTTGGATACACTCTCCACCACTTCATCTAACTCACTCCAGAAATCTTCTTTATATTCCATCTCACACCCCATATGTGGGGCATATGCACTGATGACATTCATCATCACCCCTTCAATTTCCAACTTCACACTCATCACTTGGTCAGACACTCTCCTCACCTCCAATACCCTCTTGACATAATCTTCCTTCAGGATTACCCTGATACCATTTCTCCTCCCATCCACACCATGGTAGAACAGTTTGAAACCACCTCCAATGCTCCTCGCCTTACTCCTCATCCACTTGGTCTCTTGTACACACAGTATGTCCACCTTTCTTCTCTCCATCATATCAGCCAACTCTCGCCCTTTGCCAGTCATCGTCCCAACATTCAGAGTTCCAACTCTCACCTCCACACTTCTACCCTTCCCCCTCTCCCACTGCCTCCGGACTCGCCTTCCACGTCTCCTTCTCCTCCTTTGCACAGCAGTAGCACAATTTCCACTGGTACCCTGCTGACCACCGGTACCGGTGGTGGTCGTTGGTAACCCGGGCCTCGACCGATCCGGTATGGAAATTCGTTTTGTTGTCCGCATAATGATTTGGCATAGGTTTTTATGCCGGATGCCCTTCCTGACGCAACCCTGGTCGCCTCTTACGACACACATGGATATGATACACCTATTCTAACCGGGGCATACACCGGGCCCAGTACAACTGGTGCTCATTTCGCCGACCTCGGAAGGATGGCAGGCTGAGTCAACCCCCTGGTGTTTTCGACTTGGTTTATATATACATGTATGTATGTATATATATATATATATATACATATATACATACATTATATATATATATATATATATATATATATATATAATCTATGTATAAATATATATATATATATATATATATATATATATATATATACATATATATACATATATATATCAATAAATATATATATATATATATATATATATATATATATATATATATATATATATATATATATATATATATATATATATATATATATATATATATATATGTATATATATATATATATATATATGTATATATATATATATATATATATATATATATATATATATATATATATATATATATATATATATACATACATATATATATATATATATATATATATATATATATATATATATATGTATGTATATATATATATATATATACATACATATATTAATTCAGTGTCCCAAGCCTGGTGTTGGCGCAGTGGTTAGGGCAGCGGCTTGGGATCCAAAAGGTCCTGAGTTCAAGCCCCGTTGGGCCACTGAATTGATACACCAGGGGGTTGACTCAGCCTGTCATCCTTCCGAGGTCGGCGAAATGAGTACCAGTATACTGGGCCGGTGTATACCCCGGTTAAAATAGGTGTACCATATCCCTGTGTCGTAAGAGGCGACCAGGGTTGCGTCAGGAAGGGCATCCGGCGTAAAAAACATGTGCCAAATCACGATGCGGATCATACGGATGATCCGCTGTGGCGACCCCAAACGGGAGCAGCCGAAAGAAGATGAAGATATTAATTCAGTGTCCCAACGGGGCTTAAACTCAGGACCTCTTGGGTCCCAAGCCACTGCCCTAACCACTGCGCCAACACCAGGCTTAATTGTATACTTGAACACTGTAGAACACAAATCACCTTATTGTCATGTTCAAAAACCTCCAGTTTTGCAGTACTTAGACAAAATATTACGACATTTAACATCATCTCGACCAATCAAATTTGTTGCTCGTGCCTTCAGCATTGAGGAATATTGAGATTGAGACAAAATGGCAGCTCGTAGGAAACATAGATTGTGCTCGGAAACGTAAAGCAAGAGTTTAAAAGATCCTTCCATGTCCTTTTTCTCAAGACTATGTGGGGTAAGATGTTCTCTAAACTCTCTAGTTGCATGGAGAATTAAAAAGATCCTGTTGTGTCTTAGGCGAGTCTTTATTATTCGGCAAGTTATATAACCGGCGGCACCCTGAACAAATTCTAAATTCCTGCCTAAACTTTGTGTTGCAAGTGGTCTGGTCTTCTTGGTTCGTCCTATTGCTTGACACCAGGTTACAGTGCTTTATCTCGTTGAGTGGTCTGCATCTGCTACATTATAAACAAATAGCCTCACCCAGGTGTGTTGGCATGTCATGTTTGTACCAACGATCCATCAGCTCATTACATGACTTTGTTTACCTCTCGATAGTTAGCGTAGAGCGAGTAATGCACAGAGTGGGTGAGAAACTCACGATGGCACTTTACATTGCCCACTAAGCTTATTAATTCTGAGTGACTCCTTTAAAATGAATGAATACTTTGAATAATAATATAAATACTCTGCTGAATAATAATCATCATATGATGTTTCAAACTGACTCTGACTAGCTCCTTCCTGGGTATCTGATGTAAAAACCAATTGGCCATGTTGTGACATATTGCAAAGTGTCGATAAACTATCAGAAAAAAATGACTGTGAAAGGGAGTAGCGATTGTGAGAGCTCCTTATCGATGGATGTGTTTTTCAGTGATTGGAGCCTTGTTTTACAAAAAGATCCGATTTAATAACCACAATCCCTTCATAGATCAATAAAAACTCAGTGGCATAATGGTTAGAGTGTTGGGTCTGGGATGTTGGTGGTTTGAACCAAGGTCGTGTCATACCAACGTCTTTATAAAATGGTATATGCTGCTTCCTTGCTTGATGCTCAACATTTTAAAAGGATTGAAAATCACAACCATAGGGACATAATGGCCTCATCCTGCATTAACATTCCTTGCAAGGAAACATATTACTATAAGAGTAGAAACACAACATTATATAAAAGGGAAACACAACACAAATAAATAAGAGTTAAAAGGTATTTTTCATACATACCACATCCAATCAACTGGGGGAAAGGTGGGTTAAAATAGGCAATTAATCCTCGTGGAAGAAGAATGTCACCTTCCTACCTGACTTAGTTTGACTATGATAATCCAAACTTTATAACCCCAACTGCATCTGCCCATACTTAACTTTACATCCTTTCTGAATCAATTGCTTTTAGCTCACCTGGAACGGAGATCCGAGGAGCTTATGGGATGGCATGTCATCCATCCGTCCTTCCGTCCGTCCACAAATACTTTCAACTTCTTCTCTGAAACTACACATGCGATTTTGGTGAAACGTTACCACAACGTTCATCACCATGTATGCACCAAAGTTTGTTCATGGCATTACAAAAATCAGGCCATAACGGGGTTTACAGGGATTGCCCAACAAAGGTCAATGCCAGTTATTGTCAGGTCAAGCCAGATCAGATCTGTGACTTGCTACAGGTATCATGTAAACCTGTACTCACCTGTTTCATGGTCGGGTTGTTGGCGAATAAACCGTCTCCCCCACCAGGTTTTCTGGTGAGGAGGGTATATAATATGGACACCCAGCAGGATTAAAAACAAAACCTGTCAAAGGGAGGAGAAGCTCCTTGTGAGCCAAGAAACATCCATATAATATAGTGCCCAACTGTTTCTGCGGAAATCCTCCTGCAGTGGTGTCACTTTTTAAGCAGCTTGGTGGCAGGATTTGCACTCCGGCCACCGTAAAAACCTGCACTCCGCAAAATACAAGAAAACTGAAAAGAAAATTGTCAACCCACTCCGTGGAAGTACCGCTTGCACAGCTGCCCTCCACATAGTATGTCACCAGAAGATGGGATTGAGGTAAAGCCTTCAGGACCCCCATTCTTTGATGATCGGAGAAAAACCATGGGGTAAACTTCCCAGGTCAGATTGCGGTAGTGTGTTTCAGTGCGGTGCTGAGATGTCGTCCACCAGACGGCGGTCTTCTTGGGTTAACCTGAGGTGCTCCCTTTGGTTGGGTGCTTGGAATGTTCTATCCCGAAGAGAGGATGATCACCTGTCTCTGTTATCATCTGAGCTCGTGTTTGAACATCGGTATTCCATCACTTTCGAAGGTTCAGAGACCGAATAGTGGTGAGATCATGGCAGGTGGTTGCACCTACTATTGGTCTGGTCGCTATGATGGCTACCATGCCCAAGTAGTTGCTGCAGCTGTGTCCAAGAAGCTGATTCCAATGATAATTGAAGTAACACCGGTCAACTAGCGTATTAAGAGACAAAGGAATCGTCACTCCTTGGGTGTCATTTCTCTGGTCCCTGTATATGCTCCGAATGTAGCAAGTGATCTCACCGTGAAGGATGCATTCTATGCCATGTTAAAATCTGTGGTTGATCAGTGCCCCAGGCCACTCTCTGATTTCAATATTGATATATCTTGTAGGATTTCAATGCATTGACTGGAACTGATAGGGATGGTTATGAGACATGTGTTGATCCCCATGGGTCTGGAACTGTGAACCAGAATAGCACTAAGTTCCTTGACTTTGCAAGAAGTCATGGACTTATGGTGGCTGGTTCATGTTTTCAGCACCCACATGCTCATCGCTGGAGTTGGTCGTTCCAACGTTCCAACTCATCGCTGGAGTTCCAACGCTGGCGGTGTGGCAAAGAAAATTGACCACCTGCTCATTTATGGTCACTGGAGGATGATCCAGAGCTGCAGGGTCGACTGGAGTGCTCTGTTCCTCAACACCGACCACAGGCTTGTGGAAGCAACTCTGAAGTTGCAGCTTAAATCTGGGAGAATGGTACTTAGGCTTTGGCTGGATGTTGGCAAGCTCAAGGATGAGAGGGCAGCTGAGGAGTTTGCGAACAGGCGAAGTGGGGATGTGGGGGGGTCTGGTTGCTTTGGGGAATCCTGAAGAGTTGTGGAGTGTCTTTAAGACCACCATCCTTGATGTTGCTGGTCGATGTCTTAGAACTCTCCGTTGGATGACGAAGAATTTTGTCTCAAGGGACACTGGATACCATTTACCAGAGTCACAGGGCCAGCTTAATGGCAGAGCTGAGCTCTTCAGGGAGTTGAAGTGTAAAACTATACGTGTGGTGAGGCTGGACAAGAAGGCCGATGTGTGAGGAATATGTGAGTGGGTAGAGCTTCACCTGTGGTCAAGTGATTCTCATCCTGCTTACAGGGGTATTCACGCATTGCGTTCCTGCAACCCTGTTCCTTCCTGTACTGCAGTTAGAAAGGAGGGGTTTTTTTTTGTTTTTTTTTTGTATACCTTGGTCGAGGCTCGTATGAGAGCTAACACACAACTCACAGCAAGGAGGCATGAGACAAGAGGGGCGGGAGTGGAAGGGACAAAACAGTGGGGAACAGACACATTAGGTGAACTGTGGAAGGGAGAGGGATGGGGATGGGACGGGGAACATGGTGAAGAGAAGATGGACATTTCAGGGACTTTCAGGAAAGAAAGCAGGAGAAATGAAGGAAGTGGGCTTGGGTGGATTATCGGGGGTAGAAAAGATCGAGGATTTGGATGGGGGGAGATAAGAGGTGGTGGTGAACAGCTGTTTTGAAAGCCTGGAGGGAAGAATGGGAAAGAATAGAGTGAGGAAGTTTATTCCAAAGGCGGGAAAAAAGAGGAATGAAAGATTGAAGATGAGCAGTGATTCGTGATTTTGGTAGTTTTACCAGAAGGGGGTTGTTGGCGGACCTTGAGCGCCCTGTGGAAATGTGGTGGGGACAAATCACAGAGAGAGCAGGGGGGCAAGGCTGGAGAGGAGTCGGTAGAAGACAGAAAGACCACCGACCAACCTGCGGTGATTGAGTGAGAGGCCCAAAGACTCAGCTTCATTGCGGGAGATGCCGATGATCTTAAATGCCCTGGTTTCGACAGCGTGAAGCCGAGAAAGGTGGGAGGCAGGAGCACCAGCCCAGAGGGGAGAGCAGTACTCCATCAGGCTACGGACAAAAGCTTTGTAAGTGGTCAGGAGCTCAAGAGGGCCGAGGAAGGACTTAGCACGACGGAGGATTCCCAGTCGGCGACTGGCTTTTGAGGCGAGGTTGGAAATGTGACTTTCCCAGGAAATGTCATGGCAGATAGTGAGACCTAGAAGCTTGAAAGAAAAGACTTCTTCCAGAGGATTGTTGAGAAAGTGGATGGGGGGGTTTTGTAAACGGTCCTTTCGAAGAGACATAGTGAGAGTGTGAGATTTGTCTGGATTGAAAGACATGTTCCATGTGTTGGACCAGTTTGTAATTTTATCCAGATCTGCAGTGAGTGAAGAAGCTGCTGCTTGCCGGTCTGAGGGATGACAGATGGTACGGCAGAGGGTGGAGTCGTCGGCAAAGAGAAATAGAGGATTTTCCAGAGAGTCCGAGAGATCATTGATGAAAACCAGAAAAAGAACAGGGCCCAGAACGCTACCTTGAGGAACTCCAGCCTGCACAGGAAGAGGGGATGAAAGAACTCCATTTAGGGCCACACGACGACTGCGACAGGAGAGGAAGTCTGCGAGCCATGAGTGGAGATGGCCTTGAATACCATGGGAAGAGAGTTTGGTGAGTAGGGCAGGGTGCCAGACTGTGTCAAAAGCACGTGATATGTCCAGGGATACGGCTCGGATTTCCTGTCTGGCATTGAGGACCTCCATCCATTGATGGGAGAGCAGAAGCAGCATCTCCAGGGTAGAGTGACTTGGTCTGAAACCAAATTGATGATTGGAAATCAAGCCATTGGAGAAGAGGAAGGATTTCATATCTGAGGCGATGATGGATTCCATCACCTTGCTGATGATTGGGAGAAGGCTGATTGGTCTGTAGTTACAGGGATCTGTTTTTGCACCTTTTTTATGCAGGGCAGTGATGTTAGCAGATTTCCAAGCAGATGGCAGATGACCTTGGGCAAATGAGAGGGTGAATAGAACAGAGAGTGGGTGAGCAAGAGCAGAAGAGCAGGCTTTGAGGACACGTGGGCTGATCCCGTCTGGACCGGTTGCAGAATCTGACTCGAGGTTTGAAAGCAAGCTCTCCACCTTGTCAGGAGAAAAGGATACAGAGTCCAGGGACAGTTGGGTGCGACTGGGTAAAGTGGGTAGAGATAGTGATGGGTTTAGGACACAAGATTTAGCTGCAAACACCGAGTTTAGACATTCAGCTTTATCACGTGTGAAATCAGCAGTGCGGCCATTTGAGGTAAGGGAGGGGATGGAGGGGGAACATACACCAGAAACAGATTTGATTAAACGCCACCAGGATTTTGAGGAGGGAGAGAGGTTTGAGAGTTCAGACTTGAGATGAGAAAGATGTTGTTTTCTGGCTCTCCTGAGGGTAGATACACACTTGTTCCGAGCTTTGTGGAAAGAACTGAGATTGCCCTCAGTTGGGTTTGCTTTCCATGAGGCAAAGGCAAGTTGTTTCAGGACAACTGCCTCGCCACAAGCTTCAGTAAACCAAGGGCGGGAGGAAGGGTAAGACAACTGAACACGAGAGGGGATAAATCTGTGCATGAGGGAGAGCAAGTTTCTTTGAAAGAATTCCCAGGATGAGTTGATGTTTGAGAAAGTAGTGATAGGAGACCAGTCTGTCAGTTTGATGGCTGCTCGGAGACCCTGCCAGTCGTCTTGAGTGAAATGCCAGACTCGACGGCGGTGAGGTGGTTCTCTGATAACAGCCAGAGAGATGTCCACTTTGACAAGGACGTGGTCAGAAGAACCAATTGGAGCGAAGGAAGAGCAGCAGATATTGTCAGGGAAATTTGTCAAAATCAGATCCAGAAGAGATGGAGTACCATTGGTTGAGATCCGGGTCGGGAAGTTGACCGATTGAGTCAGTCCCAATGAGTCGCAGAAAGATTTTGCTGAGGTGCCATGGCAGGTGAGAGAGGTACCCACACCGAGCCAACTGGCGTGATGACAATTGAAGTCACCACATAAGAGGAAGAGAGAGTTTGGATGAGAAGATAGAAGATGGTCCATGTTTTCGGATAGTGAGGTGTAGATGGAGTCATCACTGTTCGGTGGACGGTACAGTACACATATAAACATGAGGTGGGAGTGGAGGGGAAGCCGAAGCCAGAGGTATTCCTGGGGGTGTGGGGGAGTGAGAGCAGTGCATGGAGAGTGAGGAATAGAGTCTTTGATGAAGAGAGCAACACCTCCACCAGGACGAGGCTCAGGTCTGTCATACCGTAAGAGGGTGTAGCCAGGGAGAGATACTTGGGAGTCAGACACGTCTTGGGAGAGGAAAGTTTCTGTTCGGCAGATAATGTCTGGTTTGTCAGTGGCAACCTGTATGGAAAGATCTGAAAGGTTTGAGCGAAGGCCCCGGATATTTGAGGTCCACACTTTTAATGAAGAGGTAGGGGAGGAGGCTTTGGGTGCAGGAGGTGGAGGGGGAACGGGAGGGTAGGACAAGGGATGAGGGGGGCAGGTAAGGAGGGTTGCTGAAGGAGTGTGGGGTATTGCAGAACAGCGAGGGGAGGGGGCCGAATGAGGAGGAGAAAAGGCTCTGTGGTGCTGGGGGAGAGGGGGGACAAGAGACAACGAAGAAGGCAGTTGAGGATTTGAGGAGGTGGAGTGAAGAGATGGAGGTGAGAGGGCAGTGGAGGGAGGCAGGTTGGTGGATGAGACGGGGGGCAACTTTGAGAAGGAAGAGTGAGGGGGATGAAAGGTGGGAGAAAGGTGAGGCGGGGATTTTTGAGAGAGGTGAGGGGGAGGCTTGGAGGGAGAAGAGTGGGATGGTTGCTTTGAGAGTGAGAGTGAGGGGTGAGGAGGGTGAGTTGGCACTGAAGTTGGAAAAAAAGAATGTTTGATGGAAAGCGAGCATCCATGGAAAACTGTGGTTTTTAAAAGTTTTAGGTTAGAGATGCGATTTAACACAATTCTTGATGGATGCAATGAAGGCGAATTCAGAGCATGGAGAGAAGAAGCGCTGTAATAGTTGGATTTTTTAGGCAAGGAATGAAGGAGAGGTCGAAATGAGAGCAGTCTGTTAAAATAGCAGAAGAGTAGTGCATTGTGAAACAGTAAAGAGTACCACATGTGTGAGAGAGGAAAATGAAGCATTATAAGATCGTTTTTTTGTTAAAAATAATGTATGAGAGTTTAACAGATTAGGTCATGGAAGTGTAAAAAAAAAAAAAAAAATCGAGGAAGAAGACGAGGAGGAGGAGGTTAAGAGGAAGAAGAAGAAGCAGAATCGGGAGAAGGTGAGCGTGTTGTTGTTGTTGTTGGGTATATATATATATATATATATATATATATATATATATATATATATATATATATATATATATATATATATATATATATATATATATATATATATATATATATATATATATATATATATATATATATATATATATATATATATATATATATATATATATATATATATATATATATATATATATATATATATATATATATATATATATATATATATATATATATATATATATATATATATATATATATATATATATATATATATATATATATATATATATATATATATATATATATATAGCCTGGTGTTGGCGCAGTGGTTTGGGCAGCGGCTTGGGATCCAAGAGGTCCTGAGTTCAAGCCCCGTTGAGCCACTGAATTAATACACCAGGGGGTTGACTCAGCCTGTCATCCTTCCGAGGTCGGCGAAATGAGTACCAGTGTACTGGGCTGGTGTATACCCCGGTTAAAAGAGGTGTCCCATATCCCTGTGTCGTAAGACGCGACCAGGGTTGCGTCAGGAAGGGCATCCGGCGCAAAACATGTGCCAAATCACTATGCGGATCATAATGGATGATCCGCTGTGGCGACCCCTAACGGGAGCAGCCGAAAGAAGAAGAAGAAGAAGATATATATATATATTTTTTTTTGTTGTTAATATTAATATATGAGAGAGTTCAACAGATTAGGTCATGGAAGTGTAAAAAAAAAAAAAAAAAATCGAGGAAGACGAGGAGGATGTTAAGAGGAAGAAGAAGAAGCAGAATCGGGAGAAGGTGAGCGTGTTGTTGTTGTTGTAGGGTATTTACTTATTTATTTATTTATTTATTTATTTATTTATTTATTTATTTATTTATTTTCTTTTTTTTTATTTTTTTTATTTTTTATTTTTATTTTTTATTTTTTTTTGAGATAAGAAAGAGATTAGTTGGGAGAATGGGGGATGTTTGGAAAGTGGGGAGGACCAAAATTGAAGGTAATGGGGAGGATAGAAATTGAAGGTAATGGGGAGAAAAAACAAACAAACAAAAAAAAAACGATCGAACACCGAGTGGAACCGGTAGGCCTCAAGCCTAGGCCTAGGCCTCAAGCACAGGTAAGAACGTCGACAAAAATACTCACAAAATAGCACGATTTTTGAAACAAAACCGAACTAGCAACACACAGTAACATGTAGGTGAGAAAATTAAACAGTTAAAACGGGACAAATAACAACCGGAAACTTAGCTTTGAGAACGTCAACAGGGAGCCGCAAAGGAGACCTCTCGCTGCTCTCAAAGGGTGGAGGGCTCTTGATAGAGGAGTCTGAAGTGAAGACCCGCTGGGCAGGTTACTTTGAGCAGCTGTACCAGACTGATCCACAAGCTGTTGAGTTGGATGGCCGGGGTGTTATTATCCCTTTTGCTGACACTTCAATCAACTGTGATCCACCTTTATTTGTGGAAACACAGGCTGCGGTGAACCAGTTGAAATGGGGTAAAGCTCCAGGGATTTGTGGCATCCATGTTGAACTTCCCAAGGCTGGTGGAAATGTTGCATTCATGTCATTGCATGCAGTTCTGTGCTGCACCTGGAACACAGGCATCATTCCAACTGACTAGAAGAGGGGCCTTGTTATCCCTCTCGAGAAAGGGAAGGGTGATCACCAGCACTGCAACAACTACTGAGGGGTGACACCGCTCTCAGTGCTGTGCAAAGTGTTTGCTCGGATATTTATTGATGGGCTTCACCACCATCTGTTTGAGCACCAGCGTCCAGAGCAGTCAGGCTTTACACCAAAGAGGTCAACGATTGAACATATCCTTTCCCTTGGGGTCCTCAGCGAATGCAGATGAGAGTTTTGGCAGGGGCTGCTTGTAGCCTATGTTGATCTCTGCAAAGCATTTGATTCAGTGAATCGGGATGCCCCCTGGAGGATTCTTGGTCTTCGTGGGGTGCCACCAAAACTGATCAATCTGATGTCTGAACTATACTCTGTTACTGAGAGTGCTGTGAGATGTGGTGGTGCCATCTCTGACTTATTTCGAGTTGTTACTGGAATTTGTTAGGGGTGTGTACTGGCCACCACTTTTCAACACTTGTAAGGTCTGGATTCTTGAGAGGATGTCAGAGAGATCAAGCTGCGGTGTGTCATTTGGGAATGTCATGATCTCTGACCTTGATTTTGCAGATGCTGCAGTCATCTCTGCGGAGACTGGAGATCCTTTTGGGGGTCCTCAAGGTGCAGAATGAAGAGTTAGTTCCGCTGGGATTTAGGGTTTCCTGGCTCAAAACTAAGATCCACGTTTTCAATGACATCTTGGATGCTGCTATCTTGTCTTTATCTGTTTGTGGTGAGGATGTTGATGTCACAGAGAGATTCACTTACCTTGGCAATGATATTCATGTATCTGCTGGCTGTGAGCCAGAGGTCAATAGTCGTCTGGGTCGGGCATAGGGAGTCATGGATTTACTGGATCTTGGGGTGTGGCACTGTCGGTACCTGTGCAGGAGGATGAAAGTCCCAGTCTTCAGGTCCTTGGTGCTTCCAGTCTTGTTCTATGGATGTGAGACTTGGACTCTGACCAGGGATATGAGATGGAGACTTAATTCCTTTGGGACCAGATCTCTTCGGAGAATCCTTGGCTACCACTGGTCAGACTTTCTGTCCAATGAGCGGTTGCTAAGACAGACTCGAATGAGATTTGTTACCTATGTAGTCTGTGAGCATCAGCTGCGGCTGTACGAACACGTGGCTCGTTTTCCTGATGCTGATCCTGCTCACGAGATTCTCTCAGCGACGGAGCCTCGTGAGTGTAGGAGGCCAATGGGCTGACCACATGCCTTGTGATTGCAGCAGGTTGATCAGCATGTGAAGGAGATTGGGATGGGCCAGGAATCTCCCTGTGGGATGGCTAGACGGAGGCCCCTGGAGTACCGGCGGAAAGTGTATGCAGCGACGTGCTGCTCCGGCGCGTGCTCCCATACCTGACCTGTCCTCCCCAAAATAGGTATTTGCTCTCTTCTCAGAAACTACATATGCAATTCTGATAAATCTTGATCACAACCTTCATCACCTCTGATGATTCTTTGTTCTGCAGGATGGATCGTAGACAAAGAGTTGTGTGCAGTTTTGAAGGAGCAGGAGTTAGGGACATTGAAGAAAGTTTAAATGACTGTATCGGTTCCTGGCAGGAAGATGTTGGTTGTGGTACGTCAAAGAGCAAATGATGGAGGGAAAGTTTCCTGGGAGGATTTGAAAAAAATATGTACAGGTTATTGGTTAAGCGACTGAAAGCAAAAAGTTGTGAGGTCATGTAATCTGGGATTCTCAAGTGAAATAGAATTTTTGAAAAGAGCAATATTATGTCAACCTAAACCCGAAACAATGTTGACTAGAGCAAGCCAGAAGGTTTTTACATTTCAGAAGCAGTGGGAATCATTTCATGCATGAAGGGATTGGTGTTTCTAAGCTGGAAGAGACACATTAGAAAGGACTTTTTACATTAGAAAAAGAGACGGTTATAAGGGGATATGATGGAGATATTTGAGATGATGAAGGTATAATGAGATAATGAAGATAATGAAGGAGATAATGAAGGTATAATGTAAAACACTTCAATGGAATATAGTATGGACAATATAAGTGCAAAATAATTATTGAGTAGAATAAGCAGTGATATTAAGAGGGGACACAGTCTGATAATGAAGAAGGTAGTTAAGATGGTAGTAAGGCAGGGGTCTTTCACTCAGAGGGTAAGTAAATGCATGGAATGGTCTCCCTGTAAAGATAGTGGCAGCAAAAATAGTAGATACATTTATATTGTAATGAGATATGTAGGTACCTGGAAGCATTGCAGATATAAGGGCACATGGATATTTGAAGGACTAGTGGGTAGTTTGGGTATGGATGGGTCATTTTGTACATCTGTGCTGAGTGTGATATCTGTGAGAGGTCGACTCAAGGGATAGTGTGTGGTCGTTATTGTACATTGTTCACCTTAAAACTGCCCATGCGCACCCCTCCCGCTCATCAACCCCCCCCCCCACCCACCCTTCCAGAAAAAATAGAACAAAAAGGTTTATTTTATCTTTAACATCCTGGTGATATCCCTGAGCCTGCCACACTTTTCTCAACCCCACTACTCCCCAATGAAATTGAGTCATCAGCTTGACAGATTTATTACCCTGTGCTTTTGAAACGAACAATAGGGTTAGGCATTCGGTTGTTTGTCAAGTACCCCCTATTCTTGGCTCATTGTCAAGTCCTCCCAATGGGAAATAAGATATGTTGATGATGAGGTCGGTTAATTATGACGTCGGTTAATTATGACGTCATAGATCACGTGGTACAGTCGCCATCTTGAAAAATCAAAAAAAGTTGCACCTCCATATTTCTGAAACCACTCCATGGAAGGAATTGAAACATGGCTTATTGTCAAGTACTCCCCTTGTGGAATAAGATTTGTTAATTATGATTCATCGGAACCTGAAATATGATGTCTTGATTCGACAAGTACAACGCTTGATTCAATCAGTATGAATTTTATTTCTCGGCAATTCTAGTTTTGATTGACAGGGAATTTTCATCATAGGAGCACCTTCTCCTGCGGAATATGTTAATGATAATTATAACGTCATAGGTCACGTGGTACAGGCACCATCTTGGCAAAACCTTTCACCTCTATATTTATGAAACCACTCCATGGAAAAAAATGAGACCTGGCTCATTGTCAACTACCCCACTTGGGGAATAAGATATGTTAATGATGATGTCATTGATGCCTTCATTATGACGTCATAATTCAACAAGTATAACACTTATCCGATCATTATGAATTTTTTTTTCTCAACAACTGTTGGTCTGACGGACACAAAATTTTCACCATAGGACCACCGCCTCCTGTAGAATATTTTAATGATGATCATGATGTCATATGTCATTTGGTACAGGCGCCATCTTGAAAAAAAATCTGAAAAACAGTGTACTTCTATATCTCCAAAACCATTAACTGTGCAGGGTAAGTATTCTATGAATACAGTCTAGTTTAATCTGGTGTTGGCAGAGTGCAGACATGATGAACTAAATGAATGTCCTCCCCTGCATCTAATATCCTTGTTATAGCTTGGTGGTAGATGCACCCCAAGCCCGGAACCCCAAGCTTGGCTACCCCGGTGGTCGCCTGGGTCACCTGCCCCTAAATCTGCCCCTGATGTGTTACATGCTACAATTTGTATAAGTATGTGCCTGGAAACTCATTTCAACGTTTCATTCCTGCATTTGTTTCATTCCTCAATTTCTGGCTATATATGTCAACTGTATATATTTAATCAGCTTTAAGTGTTGGTGGTACTTGATTATGAAGGGGTTAACAGGGTGAGCATATTTTGTGGCTGGAATAACAGGAAAGGAGACTGTGCAAGAAGAGTGGTTGCATTCGACTTGTGGGACCTGCCAGGAGCTTCCTCCAAGTCAAAGGCATATTACTTGTGCTGTATCTATAAACGTAGTTTTGGGGCTGAAGAAACTGGAGTTTGAGAAACATGAAAATGCTGTCAGCAGAAAACCTTCCAAGTTTAAACATTGAAATAAATATTACAATAACCTTCCACTTTCCCAAAGGTCCGAAGTTTGCCTTCCCCTTGGGTGCTGCACCACATCAAACTGGCAAATACACTGTTATTCCACCGTGCTGTTGCTGTCAGTAACCCACTACACCAGTTGTGAGTTAATGGGAGGGCAATGAAGATAAATTTGAAAATGTAACAACTTAAAACATTCGCATTTGTGTTGTTAGTTTCCTTGTAGTATCTCAGCTGAAACACCAGCTGACTTGCCAAACAATTGCTATTGCAAGGTTGGTTCTTGAGAATGGAAGCCAAAGGCGTGTAAAGCATTGATTTCACTTGCTCTCGAGTTGTGAGTTTTTTGCACATTATTACCTCCATCACCAAAGATGGGCGAAGGTTATGTTTTCACTCCTGTCTGTCTGTCTTTGTCTGTCTGTTTATCTGTGAACGGAATATGTCAAAAAGTTGTGGACGGATTCAGACGAAATTTGGTGGACAGGTTGGGTGTGTGAAAAGGAACAATATCCCCCTTCTGCCACGCGGTGGGGGATAAAAATTGATTCGAGTTTGGTGAAATCCATCATTAAGGAGTGGAAGATGTATCATACCACCGAGTCTCTACCCAGATCAGGTCGCCATCCAAACTCAGCAGCCGAGGAAGCAGGAAACTGGTCCGGGATGTCACTATATATCCAACAATGGCTGAGAGATTTGCAAGGCTCTATGTCCAAGATGGGGGTCAGTGTTCATAAATCAACAATATCCTATTCCCTTCATAATGCTGGCCTCTCTGGACAGGTGGCAAGAAAGAAGCCTTTACTGAAAAATACGCATCTAAAAGCTCGTATGGAGTTTGTGAAGAAGCATCTTAATGATATGGCAGGCATGTGGAAAAAGGTTTTGTTGTCAAAAGAGACAAAATTGAAGTTTTTGGTCTAAATTCAAAGCGTTACGTCTGGTGCAACTGATCACTGTGCATCACCCAGTCTACTGTCTACACTGTGCATTACCCAGTCACCCAGTGATGCCTACTGTCAAGCATGGTGGTGGCAGCATCATGTCATGAGGCTGCTTTTCATCAGCATGGACAATGATCCAAAGCACAAAGCTGAAGCCACACTGGTGTGGCTGGATAATAGTCAGGAGGCCCAATGCAGAATAGTGTACGACCCTGCTGATTCCGTGTTAGAATAGTGCAACAGGTGTAAATTGACTGTCCAGACACACAGAAACGTGAATCAACTTGTTGCCAACTCTGGATATGGATAGTATGGCCGCCATGACAGGTTACAAAATGGTCGCCGAGCCGAGCCCTAATTAAGATCTAATCAAGATAAGATTGGTGCTTTGCGGAGGACGCACTCCCCATTCAGGAAGCCACGTGACCTCTAGCTAAACGGCAAAATTAGATGGTGGACACTGGAACTCGTGGTTAACTAATTGGCGTTCATGGTTCTAACGCAACCCACCGTACCACAAAGTTAATTGTGAGTGGTGGCCCCAGGTCCGGTTCTTCCAAGGAGAAATGGGGACTAACCCCCTCATAATACACTCGGTACACCTGGCCGTAACAATGTTGTGTCAGCAAAGTGAGATCCCACCATTGAGGGGTATCTTAAAAGATTGCGAACCATGATCGGTCATGTGGGGAGGGGGGGGGTCCCTTGTCATTTCGGGGCCCTGTGCAATTGAACGGAATGCACGCCCCTAACGCCGCCTCTGCTCCTGAGAGTGGACACACACACTTGTTGCAGGTTTTTTGGAAACTGGTTTTAAGGCACGAGTGATTCGCCTTTCACCTCTATACGCACTACTGAAAACAACCCCACCCCCATCAGAGGCTTTTTGAAATGCTGAACCATTGAAGTGTTTTACACACCTTCAGAGATTATCTTCAATGTCACTCCGCAGTATAATAGTCCATAGGGGAACATGTGTTAAATTACATTTCAGAAGCATGTGTAAATTACAATGAAATTATTGGGAGGTAAACTTACAAAAGCTTGCCTTGACTCAGGCCCTGTTCCTGTAGCATAAGCACACTAGTTAGATAAAACAATTTTCGAGTTTTAGAGCTGTTTTGCATTTTCGTACATTTCTTGCTCTAGAACTGTTTTTCAAAGCTGCTTCCCACCACCACCTCTTCATCTCTTTAATTTCCACTAATGAGATACTCTACCTGCTGAGACCACATTCTCACCCTTCTTCTCCATTTTCTCTCCTTGGACGCATTTGTCATCATCCCACTTTTTTTAACTTGTTCTATTTTACCTGTTAATCCATTTCACCCTGTCATTATAAAATGAAAAAATAGATGTCAGCAGAATATGTACATGTTAAAAAAATTTCAGTTTTCATGTCATTGCAAAATAAAAGTCTGAGATATTGTGTTACTTTAAACCAGGAAGAGATTAAAACTAGAAATTATACAATCTTTGATACAAGCACAAGTGGAAAATTATCACAGAAGAGCCTCATGAATTTAACCTACCCTGAAATAAATGGTCCAGATTCCAAACACGATTTGGACATCACATGCTCATTCAGATCACCCCTTGCAAAAATGGAAAATGAAAGAAAGCTCAGCATGCGACTGTGGGAATGATGTCCAAACCAATGACCATGTAGTTAACCAACGAAAATTGCGAAAATTCAGGGTGCAATGGAGCAATCAACGTAGCCGCAACTGATGCCATTATGTGACTGTTAAATCTGAACTTGGATTTATGAGTTGCTATTCATCACTAAGTGGAATACGAGCTGACAGCAAGAGGAATGGGGTAGCAGGGTGGCCTAGAGGTATGCACATTTGCCTCGAAGCTGTCTATCCTTGGTTAGAATATTGGAACAACTATAAACTGACTTCCCGGTGTTTCACAGGCAGGGTGATTCATACATGTGTGTGCCATCCCTGGGATGGATATTAAACTGTCAAGCCATTGTCCAATTTAATTAATTTATTAATATCCATTCTCGGATGGACGTTAAATTTTCTCTCATGATGAAGCTGAGTCTGAGCCTATCATTATCCCATCACAGACAGGTTAGTGGTCTCTCTATCTTCTACCACCTCCTTTCTGGTCCTGCCCCCTCTGCTTTCCCACACCCCTCCCCCCTCCCAGATTTCTGCAGGATGCACATGGTCCACCATAAACCCCCTTCTGCTGAAACTCCCAAAATTCAGAATCACTGCTCACCTCCACCCATTTCCTCGTCTTTTTCGCACCTGTAGAAACAACTTCAACATTCTCTTCAATCTCATTCTTCCCTCCATATCTTCAAGACAGCTGTTCATCACCACCCCAGATCATTTCCATCCAAAACCATATTTTCTACCACTGTTAACCACCCCCCCCCCAACCCCAACCCAAACCCCAACCCTAGGCCCACCTCCTTTCAAATTTCCAGTTTTGCCTTCCTGACATTGTATCAATTTTGTCCACCCCATGCATCCTCACCAACTCATAATTCCTTCCTACACCCATTGTTTGTCTAAGTCTCTCCATAACCCCCCCCCCCCCCATTCCCATGCCTCTCTCTCTCTCTCTCTCTCTCTCTCTCTCTCTCTCTCTCTCTCTCTCTCTCTCTCTCTCTCTCTCTCTCTCCCCCTCTCCTGTTCCTTTTGTTCTGTTGTGTCCTGATCCATTCAGAGTTCTAGGTCTTCCACGAGCCGTGACTCTATATGGCTCTGCATATACAAAAATATGACAACTGGACCTGTAGATTATCTCGGCCATCAATCGATTGATTGTAGTCAATCGCCAAAATTAGCCGAGCGTTTACCGCTGGTGCATGCCGACTATGACAGGTCAATTAGTTTGGTAATTGCCTCCCAGTCTATCGAGCTTAGGACAATGCTGAATCAATCGAAAGAAAGGACAAGCAAGGACAGGTTGAAACATCAAGGAATTTATTAATAAAGAAAAAAATGAATAAAAATAACTTTTAATTTCCTTGTGGTGAAAATAAGTAAATTCAAATCAATCAAAATAATCTCAAGCAAATAAAGAATTAATCAGGCATTGATAGAAAAACAAACAAAGAGCAGATGCTTATCACAATGTCTTACTTAACAATTAAACACGAGACAAGGGTACCAAGCAGATCATTCAGGGGGGAAGAGAAATCCAGTCTCGCTCACCAAGTAGAAGTCGTCTTGCGTCAAATAAAACGTCCCAAAATGTGTGAGCATGCTTTGTCCATTGTCAGCGCCCTCCCTTGCCATGCACCCACTCGCAAACAGGTTTGAATGCCAATCGACGTCACGTCGTCACCCCCAGGAACCAGGGATGCCAAGAATCAGGTAAGCCAAGAGCAGGTCTCGAGCAGAACCAGCATTAACGGTCCAAGTGTCACCCACCGTCAGGAGCCACCAGGAGCTACAAGCAACGGACAGCTGCAAGGAGCTATAAGGCGCTCCGAGGCACTGAGGTACTGTGAGGCGCTGTAAGGCACTGTGAGGCACTGATACACTGTAAGGCACTGTGAAGCACTGAGGCACTGTGAGGCTGTCACCAGCGATCACAGCTGCAAGGCTGCAAGGCCGTCACCAACTGTCACAAACACAACTGTCACCAGCTCACCAACCGTCTGAGTAGAACTGACTGGAGCTGAAAATAGCCATCACCCAGCTGTCACAAAAACTCTGAGCTGTAAGGAGCCACAACCAGCTGTCGCCAACTGTCACAAAAATGGTCCTCTCATCCTTTTTATAGGCGGACAGTATCGGTGGAGCCTCAAGCAAACTTCAGCCAAATCCATCTTGCCTATTATCGCATTGTTGCACATGACAAACCGCCTATCTTGCGACCATTGTAACGGCGACTGGACGAAGGACAGAAAGCAGCCATTTGCCAGAATTACCGAGTGAAAACGTGAAACGCTCATAAAACGTCAACAACCACCATCCACAGAGCTGCCAAACAGGGTGTCAAATGTCGATGGAAAAAGGTGGACGCCAACATCGGTGAAAGAGGTGGGTGTCGAACGTCGATGGAAAGAGGTGGGTGAGGTAAATGATTCACAGCCGTATTTGACCGTCAGAATAACTGTTCAGGAAAAGCCCACGGTGAGCTTAATCAAAAGTCCAAGGTGTAAATAAATCGTCCACCTCCAAGCCGATGTGTCCTGATGGAAATGGGGTAGACGAGCCTCCGTTGAGCTAATGGCTATCTCACGTGCATGAATGTGTCGGACAGAGAAAAAGGCCATCCCATAAAAAAAGGGAATCTATTCGATACCCTTCTCCAATGCATCAAAGTTAGAATCCCACCAGACATGGGGATGGGTCTATCCTGGACATGCATTGATGGAAATAACTGTCTGAGGACTTAAATGTTTGTATGCATTCATCAGATCCGATTCTGAAATCCGTAACAATATCAACTTGTGAGTGGTGATAAACACAGTGCAAAGGGAATGCTCCACCTCAAGGAAATAAAGCACTGCGACCCAATGAATCGATAAAAAAATGTTTTCCCTGATGTTTAACTTGACAGGACTATTACAAAATTTGGAGGTGATGTTCGTATTAGTCGCGAAACCAAGTGGAATAATAACTATGTTTAATGTGTACAAATGCAACGATAATCACAATAAAATTTGTATAATTCCTATTGTTAATACGTATCGATATTGGTTAGGAAATCCACACAACAATTTATTGTACACTCACAAAACAACCCATCATTAGTAAATGGAATAAACCTTGGGCACGGCAGAACGTTGCTGTTTTTAAAATCAGAACACCTGTCCCAAGGATGAAATGAAACAACCCCAGTGGTGCTGGAAAGAAGAAAAAAAAATCTCAACAACAGGGGAAAAGATTAAAAATCACCCGAAATTAACTTTTTTTCATCACACAAATGGCTGAACCAGAAAAGGGTCATCAGAGGAGGGGTGTGTTCCTTTACCAATCATCTTGTAGAGCGCTTGCCAAGTGGCTTAAGCACTCAAGCAAGCAGTCCAACGAAACGTTTGATAAAGAATGGCTGGCGAGGAAAGCAACAGCAAGCTCATTTATGATGGAACACATCATGTGGATCAACTTTGTGCGAGAGTTTGTGTTTATGGCTGGTGGTGAGATAAGGTTACTGTCATTATAATCGCATGAAATAGTTTTAAATTTATCTACGGGAGTGGCCAGGGGGGATCTAGTACAGTCAAAATGTTGAATGACCTCCCACAAATTGCAACAAAAGCAAACTCAACAGATTTTGATTCCTGGATATGTCCTCAGTGACAGAAAAAAACTCCTAAGGGATCCTCCGGGGGGAAGTCCTGAAATCATGGAAATCCAATATGGCCGCCACCCGGCTTCGGGGAAAATTAGAAAATTGTAAAGATTGATATTTTAAGATGTAAATATATGTTTTTCTGCATTCTAATTGTTTCTAGTTATGGTCAGTATATTGACATACAATAATAATGATAAAAAAGTGAAATTTATTGAGGGTAAAATAAAAAAAATTAGAGCTTTTTTGTCCAAAAATGTCAATTTTTTGTCGCTCCAAAATATATATATTTACCTGAGACTGATTTTGGCTCCTGGACAAAAAAAAAATAAGAAACGTTGAAGACACAAGATGAAATCAAGTCTAACGGCAAAACAATATAAATATGTAAATCATTGAAACATGACAAAATTCACAATTCCACTCAGGGCAATCACATCTGCCTGACGAAGGTTTCGAAATGAAAATGAAAATTCGCATTAAATTCAGACACTACATCCATTATAAACTTACTATACATGTTGAGAAAAATCAAGCGTATTAAAGTTAGAACTCGACAATGTCGTCATCATCCTCATCATTGTCACATGGAGTGTTTGTGCAGCCAGAGCCCCTGCACTTTCCACAAGCTGGAGTGCACTCAATGTTGTGCTTCTTGCATGTGCATCTCATGGTGCTACATTCATCCTGGCAGTTGCACCTAATGACACGTAACATCTTTTCAGGAGCTGGAGCTATTGATGTCTGAAGTGGCACAAAACCCTCGTCACACTTCTGCCAACCCCAGTCTGTCGGAAGAAGTTCATCTGCACATCCCTTCCATTCTTGGACTTGCAGATACATGCGCAGGCTGTGATACTTTTCTGCTTCTGATGTTGGTGGTAACGTCTGTGGTTGCACGTGAGAGGAGCTCGAAGCCACCTTGTCCCAGTACCGCTGATGTCCAGTACCGCTGGAGGGTGTCCAGGGTGTCAGTTAACTTTCCGTTGTAGATTATCACCAATGTTTTTTCTCCTGCATCTGCCACATCACATACGGAAGCTGGATGTGTCTCAAAAACCTTGGCTTGCTCACCGAATCTGTTGTTTGCTTTGAATTTTTTGAGGGAAGCTCCCTTTCCAATCCCATGAAGACGAGATGTTGTGTCACATTCAAGAACTGCATGTAGAAACAGTATGTGCTTGCATATGTCTGTACCAATCATTTTCTTTGTAGCCTTGATGTTCCAGATGCGAGGCTTCTTCGTGTTCTTCTTTGGCTTGGTACAAAAGAAGAGGTCATGGGATTCAAAGCTTGCATGGTAGCATAGGAGGACGAGGAGGTCTGTGTCATCACCAACTAACACAGTGTTGGTGACAGTATCAGACTGCACGGCCTTCAGTACAATCAGGAGATCAGCATCCCCTGAGGCATGGTGTGTCTCACAGTTCTTCTTCTGAAGCTCTTCACTCAACATAAAAACGAATCGCTGTTTATTCTGCCTATTGGCAAGAAACTGTTCCTTCTTCATTGTGAGATGCATGTCAGCTGTAAATGTCACAGTAGTGCCAGCATTCCCTTTAGACCATCTCTGGTGTGTCATGTCCTTCGTGTTGGTACTCTCATAACCATCAAACACGACTATGGCATCTCCGTACTTCTTCGTTACATAATCAGTGTACTGGTGGCATATGATCCTGTATGTAGATCCACGAGACCATGGAATGCATTGAACAAGTGCCCCGCCATCCAAGACTTACTGTTTCCCATCATTGGGGATATCGGCTGGGACATCGGATCCAAGAAGATCCCAGATGGCATCAGCAAAGACTGGCTTGTGTGCTTCTCGGCGCTGAAGAGAGGAATCAAAGAGGGCTGGTGGAGAGCTGCACAGTTCATATTTAAAGGCCGACTCCAGTTCTTCTGCTGTCTGTGCAACAGTGATCAGTCTCTGGAAGAGGAGTTGTGGGTCAACCTGGACTTGCTCTTCATCAATCTTGACAGATGACTTCATGCCGAGGGTGACAACTTAGTCTTTCCTTTTAAATATGTACCCGGCAGGTGTTTTCCCATCCATAGATTTCAATATTTTGGCTCCTACAGCATGTGCTGTATCGACGTTGACGGTGGGGTGTGCATGAACTCCAGTGGCAATGTTCCTCAGACGTGGATCACTACTGAACGGATTATGTTCCTGTAAATACTGAAGAGCTGATCGTGTGTCCTTCCAATCATGAGATTGTCTTGCCTTGGTCATGTCCTTCTGCTCTCCAGTGTTGTAGTTCACACCTGTGAGCTCATGCATTGCCTGGTTTATTTCTGCACAGGCAGGCATTGATCGTAGCCACAACAGCCGTTGCTGCTCTGTCATTCCTCGCCCTCGTGTGAGCCCCCCACTGGTCTTCAAACTTCTCATCAGAACTTGTTCGATGATCAGGTCAGATGAAAGACCTGCCCACAGGCGATCACTTCGTCGAACCACATGGAACTCCTCATCAAAATGTTGTTGGACTTTGGGATGTTGAGTTTTATGGTTGGACATCTGCTGCAGATACATCCTCGCAGATTTGGCATAAAGGTTGTGGCCCGAGGTTACCAGGTAAGGCAGCATTTCCTGGATGGCCTGTCGATGTCGTGCCCAGTTCCTTAGTGCGCTCTGCCTGGATGTATTTACTTGAAATGTCTAGCATGTCCATATACTGAACCCAGAACGCTGAAGTTCCAGAAGATATCTTTGCAGACTCGGCATGCTTCTGAAGGTGGTCTTTGATTCGTTTGAAGACGTCAGACTTGCATACTTCTTCCGACAGACTAGGATTGGCAGAAGTGTGACGAGGGTTTTGTGCCACTTCAGAAATCAATAGCTCCAGCTCCTGAAAAGATGTTACGCGTCATTCGGTGCACCTGCCAGGCTGAATGTAGCACCATGAGATGCACATGCAAGAAGCACAACATTGAGTGCACTCCAGCTTGTGGAAACTGCAGGGGCTCTGGCTACACAAACACTCCATGTGACAATGATGAGGATGATGACGAAATTGTCGAGTTCTAACTTTAATACACTTGATTTTTCTCAACATGTATAGTAAGTTTATAATGGATGTAGTTTCTGAGTTTAATGAGAATTTTCATTTTCATTTCGAAACCTTCGTCAGGCAGATGTGATTGCCCCGAGTGGAATTGTGAATTTTGTCGTTTCAATGATTTACATAATTATATTGTATTGCCATAGACTTGATTTCATCTTGTGTCTTCAATGTTTATTTTTTTTTGTCCAGGAGCCAAAATAAGTATCATGTAAATATTTTTTTTTGGGGACAAAAATTGACATTTTTGGACAAAAAAGCTATAATTTTTTATTTTACCCTCAATACATTTCACTTCTTTATAATTATTCTTGTATAGCAATATACTGACCATAACTGGAAACAATTAGAATGTAGAAAAACATATATTTACATATTAAAATATCAATCTTTACAATTTTCTCATTTTCCCAGAAGCCAGGTGGCGGCCATATTGGATTTCCATGATTTCAGGACTTCCCCCCGGAGGATCCCTTAGGACTTTTTTCTGTCACTGAGGACATATCCAGGAATCAAAATCTGTTGAGTTTGCTTTTGTTGCAATTTGTGGGAGGTTGACCAAATATTTCTTCTTAAATGCCTGCACTAATCATGTTATTCTTTTTATTACTGTCAATTATTGTCCTATTATTGTTCATGTTATTATTTTGCAATACTGTAATGTTTATATTATTATTAACGAGCAAATACCACGTATCGCTTCGCTGATGGTAATACTGAAAAGAGGAAGGGTGAAAAAGAGGGGGGAAGAGAGAGAGAAAAAGAGAAAAAGAGAGAAAGAGAGAAAGAGAGAAAGAGAGAAAGAGAGAAAGAGAGAAAGAGAGAAAGAGAGAAAGAGAGAAAGAGAGAAAGAGAGAAAGAGAGAAAGAGAGAAAGAGAGAAAGAGAGAAAGAGAGAAAGAGAGAAAGAGAGAAAGAGAGAAAGAGAGAAAGAGAGAAAGAGAGAAAGAGAGAAAGAGAGAAAGAGAGAAAGAGAGAAAGAGAGAAAGAGAGAAAGAGAGAAAGAGAGAAAGAGAGAAAGAGAGAAAGAGAGAAAGAGAGAAAGAGAGAAAGAGAGAAAGAGAGAAAGAGAGAAAGAGAGAAAGAGAGAAAGAGAGAAAGAAAGAGAGAAAGAAAGAAAGAGAAAAAGAGAAAGAGAAAAAAAGAGAAAGAGAGAAAGAGAGAGAAGAGAGAAAGAGAGAAAGAGAGAAAGAGAGAAAGAGAGAAAGAGAGAAAGAGAGAAAGAGAGAGAGAGAGAGAGAGAGAGAGAGAGAGAAAGAGAGAAAGAAAGAGAGAAAGAAAGAGAGAAAGAAAGAGAGAAAGAGAGAAAGAGAGAAAAGAGAGAAAGAGAGAAGAGAGAGAAAGAGAGAAAGAGAGAAAGAGAGAGAGAGAAAGAGAGAGAGAGAGAGAGAGAGAGAGAGAGAGAGAGAGAGAGAGAGAGAGAGAGAGAGAGAGAGAGAGAGAGAGAGAGAGAGAGAGAGAGAGAGAGAGAGAGAGAGAGAGAGAGAGAGAGGTGATATCAGCGATATCAGCTTCTCAACTTCCGGTTCAAAGTCACTCACAAGGACTCTTAGATCCCCACGTTCAGTAATTTGCAGTCTGTTTTGTTGCTGGGAAAGAAGTTGGGTGACCACACTGAAACCACGCTCTACTAAATACATTGTTGGAAAGGCAACAACGAGTATTTTGACCTTTTTCCACAATGCAGGATAGCGTTCAGAGATTTATTTCTGTAGCTAAAAGTCTTGACAGGATTTTTTGAGCCTTGACTTCAGCTCAACGTTAGTGAGATCAGTTCTTCCTCCATCCTTCCTGTTTCCTCATTGCAAGTGTCTAGGAATGGATTTATTACCCAGTCCGGAATTTGCATCAAAAAAGATCCAGAAATCTCTGAGACATGTCTTTGTGCAGCTCAAACAGGTGTGTGCAATATACTTGAAGATCATCATCTGGTATTCTGTCTTTCGCTTAAAACTCGGAGAGGCTCTGAAATCGGAATAGCTCGCGACGGCCAATGTTGCGCTTGAATAGGGTTAACTTGGACATAAACGTGGAGATGACCGCTTTGACTTTGATTCGATTCACATAATTTCCTTGCAATTGCAAATTTATTTCATTGAACTTTGCGAATACTTCTGAGAAATAAGCAATGTCATGTTTGATATTGTTGAGTTGATTTCTGAGCGAACCATTCAAGTCATTAAAGAATTCTATCACAGTTTCCAAAAGTGCATAAAAATGTCTCAGGCAGTTTCCTTTTGAGAACCATCTGACTTCTGTGTGCAGCAGCAAGTGTTCAAAATGTTCATCATGCTCAATACAAAGCTCTTAAAATAGTCGAGAATTGAGAGTGTGGGCCCTGATTTTATTTATCACTGTGATAACAATATTTAAAGATTTGTGAAGCTGAACACTTAGGTTTTTTGCGACAAGATGTTTTCTGTGAATTACACAGTTAATTGTAAATATATTAGGTACAGCTTCTTTCAAAAAAAGTGAGAAATCCATGGTAATGACCTGTCATTGATGGTGCCCCGTCTGTTGCACAAGCAAGAATGTTGGTAAGCAGAATTTCCTTCTCCTTGAAAAATTGGTCAACAACATTAAATATTCACTCCCCTTTCATATCTGTTTCTCGTTGCCTTGCAAATAACTCTTGAACCAAGCTTTCATATTTTATAAAGTGAACACAAGCAAGAAGCATCTTCTGAGGGGGCCTGGGCACCAATCAATGACGAGCGAAGTCAGGGAGGATCGGTGGGTTAGGGTTTGTTCAGGTGACATTCTCCTTCTAAGCACTCATGTCAAGGCCCTGTATAACCAAAACCAATACACTTTTACATGTAAGCCTTATGTTAAGTAGTTCAATTGTTGAATTTAGCTTGTAAAATTCTCAGCTGCCCCTCTTGCTACTGAGTGCCCCCCTGCCACCCCCTTTTCCATTATCGCCCCCTAAGATCCTCCCACCGCCCCCCAGGGAAAGGGGGGGGCTAATATCACCCACTTTGGGAACCACGAGTCTAATGCTTTACCCAAAACCTACTATGATACCTTTTTCATACACACAAAATAATAATTTGCCTCAAGTTATTTCAAGAGGTTCAACAATACATTGAGATTAAAATTACCTCCATCCTAGGGTCAGGTATTAAAGAGAAAACATCAACAATGTAGCCGATCAGTTTCTTCGTTCATCACTGACCCTGACCAATGACGTTTATTATTATTATTCAATTGAATTCATAATGGGATTAAAATAAATTAATTTCAAATCAAATGGAAGACCAAATAGGTACAGTCCTGCATTGGAGTAATCAGAAGGAACCCAAACAAGCAAAAAGCAAAGATGACGTCATCAGGAGGAACCTGGATAGGATTCACATTTCAGCTGCTACTCTTATACCCTCAAACCCATTCAGGCACAGCCAAAATCAAAAAGAACCCGGATCAAAAATAATAATAATTCAAGCTGCCAGACCATGCGTCCGATCAGGAAGAAATTAAAAACATATATTCCCCATCAATACGAGATCCTAATTGCGAAGTTTCACGTCGATCGATGAAACGGTTAAAGAGAGAAGTTTTAACAAGATTTTTGCTCAATGTAATATGGCTGCCAGACCATCCCTATCAATTATTTTTGATTAACAATGTATCCCCAAGGCTTGGGGAGCATTTGTGTGAAGTTTCCCCCGAGATAAGCCCAGCTGTTCTGGAAAAGATTTGTATATGTTTCAGGGTAAATCCAATTTGGCTGCCAAACCATGTGACCGATGACATCATATGTGTGAACGTTTTGTTCCTCTTGGATAGACGGTCATACCTGTAAAGTTTCACCTTGATCTGTTCAGCCATTTCAGAGAAGCAGATCTTTGAAGGTTTAAAAAAAATATATATATATATATATATATATATATATATATATATATATATATATATATATATATATATATATATATATATATATATATATATATATATATATATATATATATATATATATATATATATGGCTGCCAAACCATGTAACAGATGCCGACATCCCTTTTTATTCTTCTGTGGACCAATTTATCCCTCGATGACCCTCAAAATTTTTCATACTGATCTGATGTAGCATTCTATGTATGGCATTATGATGTCATAATGAAGGCACCAATGACATCATAAATAAATACCATTCTCCATGAGCAGTAATTGCCATGTGCCAAGTTTCAATTTTCTCCTTGGTGCAGTTTCAGAGAAACAGCAGTCCAATTTTTTTTCCCTTTTTGCCAACATGGCTACAACACCACGTGACCTATGACATCATAATTATCATTATATCATTATACTTGAGTGGTCGCTCCTATGGTGGAAATTTAATCTCAATTCGCCAAGCGGTTACAGAGAAAAACTCAGGTTCTATGCGGACAAACAAACAAACACACACAAGAAAGACGTCATGCATAGCACGACACTTGCAAAATCCATTAAACAAATTTGACCTTAAAAATAATTGGTGGTTGAATTCAATGACCAAATCCACAAATCCTCATTAAATTTAAGGTCAATCAGATGAAAAATGACAATTTTAGAAACTTGGCCTATGTTGACTTTTTGGTCGAAGTTGACCTGAAAAATAATTGGGTGGTTGAATTCAGTAACCTGAAATATAAATCCACTTCAAATTTCAAGTCAATCAGATGAAAATTGAGGAGTTTAGAAATCTCACCGAAGGTTAGGTTAGGTTAGGTTAGCCATCGGAGCAGCGCGTTGCTCTGTCCACTTTCCGTCGGTACTCCAGGGGCCTCCATTTAGCCATCCCCCAGGCAGATTCCTGGCCCATCCCCATCTCCTTGAGATGTCGATCAACCTGCTGCAACCACGAGGCATGCGGTCGTCCCATTGGCCTTCTCCACTCACAAGGCTCCCTCACCGAGAGAATCTGGTGAGCAGCATCAGTATCAGGAAATTGAGCCATAAGTCCATACAGCCACAGCTGACGCTCACGGATGATACAAGTAACAAATCTCATTTGAGTCTCGCTCAGCAACTGCTCATTGGACACAAAGTCTGACCAGCGATAACCAAGGATTCTCAGAAGAGACCTGATATCGAAGGAGTTAAGTCTTCGTCTTTGTCAGAGTCTAAGTCTCATATCCGTAGAGCAAGATTGGAAGCACCAATGACCTGAGACTTTCGTCCTCCTGCATTGGTACTGACACCACCAAACCCCCTGATCTAGTGTAGTGAATCCATGGCTCCCCAGGCCTGACCAAGACGTCTGTTGTCCTCCAGCTCACAACCTGGGGAGACATGAATATTGTTGCGGTGCTGGCGATTAAGGCTAAACCACCAACCCAATTTGTGGTGGATGGGTGGTTAACACTGCCAGCCCAAATAGTCGAGAGGTTTTCCTTCGGAGGCTGACACATTGATCCTTGGAGATTATAACATGCACGGGAGGGGTGGGGAGCGGCACTGGCGCACCCCACCCATAAACAAAGGGAGGTTTATACTCGCACCCCATGGCAAATACACAGAAACAGCAACTTAAAATAACCGTGGAATTTCTTGAAAATAGACAAATATTTACAAGGGACAATAACTCAGAATGTAATGATACATGAGGTAAACTAAGCCTGAAGTTGAGGCGCCTCCACACACAGACTTAAATACAGACAAGGGGAAACAAAATAAAAGAAAATCCTCCCTTTATTCTGGAACTTAGCTTGGTCCAAAGATGGTCTTTATCAAACTTGGAATCAAGGCGTTTCGTCGTGCATGTGTATATGTGCCCAAGATGGCACCAAGCTGCTCTCTCGCAGCTGGAAAAATGTACGTCAGGCGATTTGTGAGGCAATATTCAACACCATGGCTCAGAGACCACCGTGCAACTTCTTCGTCGATTGCGCTTCATGATATGCGGCACTCTACAGAATGATTCCGTCCCTTTGTTGATACACATGAGGCTTCGAGGTCCGTCTCAAATGACTCAGCCAAGAGTCTATGGCCAGCGTCTCACTCCATCAAGCGAGCCAATTTGCCCCAGCACAAACACGAGAATTGCGCCATCTTCTTCATGCATCGAAGGAGAGCCATTTTGTCATGCTGAGAGGAGAGCAAAGTGAGATCCTCTATCCTAGCCATGTTCTCTCTCAAGTGTGTGTGTCCCTTACACAGAACTGAACCAACCAAGCCAACCACCTCATCGCTTCTCTATCTCTCCTGATGTCACACCGAACAACTGTTTCATCTCCGGGGAGAGGCTTGCTTGCACGAAAACCCGGGAATGTGGGGCCTCTGCCTGCTCGGCACTCCTGGCTCGCTTGTCAATGCAAAAATGTAGTAATAGGTCATGGGGGCAATCACATACGAGGGGAACTTATCCTTAATCCCAATATAATTAACACCACACCACCCCCCGTTTGGTGACACATTACACTTAAGCTCAAAGTCTCCATACTAATTTACATTGAGATGTCTCCGACATGTCCATGGACCAAACAACTCTATTTAATCCCAACTTTCCTATGAAATTCCTCCATCTACCCCCACAACCCCAACAATATCACTGCCAAGGTAAGTGAATCTCTCCGGGACCTCAACATCCTCACCACAAAGAGGTACAGTCAAGATGGTAGCATCCAAGGTGTCGTTGAAAGCCTGGATCTTTGTTTTGGCCCAGGAAACACATAGTTCTCGCAGTTCCGATTGCTCTCTCAGATCCCCGAGGACCCCTACAAGGACATCCAGTGTTTCAGCAATGGTGACTGCATCAACTGAGAAATCAAGGTCAGAGATCTTCTGTGATGTACTGCAGCTTGATGTCTCCAACATCCTCCCCAGAATACAGTCCATGCAAGTCTTGAAGAGTGTGTGGGCAAGTATACACCCCAGACGAACTCCAGTAACAACTGGAAATATCGGAGATGGAACCACCACACCTCACAGCACTCTCTGTACCAGACAATAGTTCAGAAATCAGATCGATCAACTTTGCTGGCACCTCAGGAAACTGACAATCTTCTCGAGGGTACCCCAATTTACTGAGTTGAATGCTTTGTGGAGATCAACATAGACTGTGAGCAGCCCCTGCCGAAAGTCTTGTCTGAATTCAGCTGAACCTGGAAAGCAAGGATACGGTCAATCATTGACTTATTTGGTGTAAAGCCCAACTGCTCCGAGTGTTGGTGCTCAAGCAAATGGTGGTGAACCCTATGAAGAATTATCCCAGCAAATACATTGCTCGGCACTGAGAGCAGCCTCATCCCTCAGTTGTTGTTCCAGTCTCGGCGATCACTCTTCCCTTTCCAGAGAGAGATAACGAGGCCCCTTTTCCAGTCAGTTGGGATGATGCTTGTGCTCCAAGCAGAGCACAAAACTGCATGCAATGATACCAGTGCAGCATTTCCACCAGCATTGAGAAGTTTTGCATTGATGCCACAGATCCCTGGGATTTATCCCTTTTCTACAGGTTCACTCTAGCCTGTGTTTCCAAAACCGAAGGTGGTTCACAGTTGATTGGAGGGTCGGCAATGGGTATATAGTTATACCTTGGACATCCAATTCAACAGCCGGTGGGTCAGCCTGGTACAGCCGCTAAAAGTAACTGGCCCAGCAGGCCTTCACTTCAGATTCCTCTGTCAAGAGTGCACCATCCTACGCTCTAACAGCAGCATGAGGGACGGGCTTGGAGGAACACAATGCACAAATTCCTCTGGAAGCAGGATGAGAATCACTCATCCATAGGTGATGCTTTACCTTTCAAAGATTCCTCGCACCTAGGCCTCCTTGTCAACCCTCAGCGCACATACAGTTTTCTGCCTCAGCTCCATGACCAGCTCAGCTCTGCCATTAAGCCTGGCCCTGGACAATGGTATCCAGTGTCCCTTTGGAGACAAAGTTCCTTATCACCTGATGGTGAGTTCCAAGACATCCGTCGGAAACATCAAGGATGGTAGTCTTTAAGGCACTCCAGAACTCTTCAGGATTCCCCACAGCACCCAGAACTCCAAAATCCCCACTCAGCCTGTTCGCAAACTCCTCAGCTCCCCTCTAATCCCCGAGTTTGTCAACATACAGCCTAGGCTGGGATGGTACCATTCTCCTGGATTTATGCTGCAACTTCAGATATGTTACAACAAGCCTGTCATCAGTATGGAGGAACTGGGCACTCTGGTCAACACTGCAGTTCTGAATTATCTTCCACCGACCAACAACAAGCTCATGGTCAACCTCCTTTGGCACAACCACCAGCGTTGGAACACCAAGTTAAGCGATGAGGCTGTGGGTGCTGAAACCATGAATCAGCCACCCTAAGTCCATGACTTCTTGCAAAGTCAAGGAACTTAGTGCTATTCTGGTTCACAGTTTCAGATCCATGGTGACTGACACATGTCTCATAGCCATCCCTATCAGTGCCATTTGATGCAATGAATTGTGAGTGTCTCATCTGGATCACTGATCAACCATGACTCGAGCCTGGCATAGAATGTGTCCTTTACAGTGAGATTACTTGCCTCAGTCAGCGCATATACAGAGACCAGGGAAATGACCCCCAAGGAGTGACGAATCCTCTGTCTCCTAATATGCTCCTTGACCGGTGTTACTTCAATTATCATGGGAGTCAACTTATTGGACACAGCTGGAGCAACTCCTTGGGTATGTTAACCATTAGAGCGAACAGACCAGTAGTAGGTATAACCACCCACCATGATCTCACCACTATCCGGTCTCCGAACCTCAGAGAGTGCTGCATAACCGATGTTAAAGCACTGGAGCTCAGATGATAGCAGAGACAGGTGATCATCTTCTCTTAAGGATAGGACATTCCAGGCACCCACCTGAAAGGATGGCCTCAGGTTAACCCGACAATATCACTGTCTGCTGGACAATACCTCAGCTCCTCCCTGACACACACGACCACAATCCAACCCGAGAAGGTTACCCCCATGTTTTTCCTCCTATCATCAAAGAGTAGGGGTCACAAAGGCTTTCCCCCAATCGTGTCGTCCAGAGAGCAGCCCTGCTAAGGAGGTACTCCCCTGGAGTGGTTTTCAGTTTTTTTTTTTTTTGTGTTTTGCAGAGTGAAGTGTTCTATGGTGACTGGAGTGGAAATCCTGCCACTAACTTCCGAGAAAAGTTTACCCACTGCAGGAGGACGTCCACAAACATAGTTGGGCACCAGATATTGATGGCTGTTGGCTCACAAGGAGTTCCTCCACCCTTAGATAGGTTTTGCTTTTAGTCCTGCTGGGTGTGTATATCCATACACCCTCCTCACCAGGTAATCTGGTGATGGAAATGGTTTAGTTGCAGACAACCAGACCATGAAACAGGTTAGTACAGGTTTACATGGTATCTGTAGCAATTCACAGACCTGATCTGGCCTGACCTTACAATAATCACCGAGGTTGTTGACCTTTGGCCTAAGTTCACTTTTGGTCTCTGTGGACCTCGAAAATAACAGGTGGTTGAATTAAATGACCAAATATGCAACTCCTCTTCAAATTTCAAGTCAATCGGATGGAAAATTGTCAATTTTAGAAATCAGGCCTATGTTGACCTTTTGGCCTATAATGACATCAAAAATAATTGACAGTTCAATTCAGTGACGTCACATGCACATCCTGTTCAAATCTATAGTCAATCGAATGAAAATTGAGGATTTTAGAAATATGACAAATTTTTTGACCTTCTGAATTTCGTAAAGAGATCTTGCACCACATTTGAGGCATCTTGCTTCCGACGAACTTTACCATGTGGTGAAGTTTCCTAAAGATCGGTTTAAAATTCCAACCTGTAGGTGATAAACATTAAATAAAAAAGAAACAGACAAACAGACAAACAGAATAATGCACGCAACCAACTTCGATTTTAGAAGTTGGTTGCAAAATACTTGAAAAATCTTCAATTTCGCAAGTAACAAACAGACAGACAAGCAATACCCTCTCCTCTGGTGAGGGTAATAACCCGATGTACATTCATGAAGCAAAAACATGCTTATGGCTTATGTGCATGTACAGGGTGTGCCATTTTATATCTGACACATTTGTCATTATTTTGGTGGGAAGCATTTATGGTGTAACTAATATTTTTTTTTTCCCCCCCAGTGTTGCATGTGATGCCTGAAAGTTTTGAATGATGGAACACAATGACCTACAGATGAGAATTCGCCTGCATGTATCAAAGGATTGAAGGCAAACATCACTGCAATCATCTACACGATTGCTCAATACACAATACATGCAGTAATGAACAATATGCTGATTCGCAAATGCAACAATTCCAATAGGAAATTCAGTCAATTGCTTATATGTTAAGGTTATAACTTCAAATAAAACTAGCATCCGTTGAAGACAAAGTCTTCGATATCCCCCGCCATGGTAAATGAGGACAAGTAGCAAAAGGCACCAGTTCAATTTATTGTTGATGTGTGTACTAAATTTCATAAAGAAATAGTTAATAGTTTTGCAACTATGCTCTAGAAACAAAAGTTAACCTCAATTATTTCTTAATACCCAACTTGTTTCCATGGAAAGTGAGAGAAATTTTTTTGGGGGAAATCTCTAAGTATCAAAAGGCACCAGTTCACCACTTGCTTGATATGTGTACCAAATTTCGTAAATATATCTTGAGGGGATTTGTAGTTAAGCTCCGGAAACGAAATGTGACGGATGGACGGACGGACGGAACCCATTTCTATATCCCCCGCCAACTTCGTTGGTTGGCGGGGGATAATAATATAATAGCTTTTGTAAGTACTTATCGGAACATAATATATCTGTGTTTGTATGTGTATGTATGTATGTATGTATGTATGTATGTATGTATGTATGTATGTATGTATATAATGTATATAATAGAAAAACCCACCCACATCTCTCACTTGTGAATGGAGGGAATAGCCAATCAGCTCTCACCTAATCATCTAAACCCAGGTGGCTCGGATTATATAAATAAATTAACACCTCCCATGCTCCTTGAGCCGAAACTGACATTTCACCTGCATGTATCGAAGAATTGAACTGTGGTGCAGTAATTGGTCTTTGAAGCCTCGTGTTGTTTTCGTGGTTATAGTGGCTGGCTTGGGATCGTAGGGGCCTGAGTTAGAGCCCTGATGGCCACTAAATTAATAGCAGGTGGGGTTAACTTAGCCGGTCATCCTTCTGAGGTTGATTAAATGATAACTAGTGTACTGGTATAGGAGCACAGCATCAGCAGCACAGTTGTGCCCCAACAAAATGATAGCTACTTGGCAGCCAAGCTAACATATGCAAGAATAAGATGGTCTTTATTTTGATTATGTCTCAGCATAATCTCTGATCTGTGTGCTTTCCAACCATTTGCGATACACTATTTTTGACTTTCATTAATTTTTTTGAAGCACGAATACATGTCAGATATAAATGCCCCACCCTATGTCATACATCATGGCTATATATCTGGGATCATTCCAATTGAACTGGGCCATGCACTAGCATCAAGGTCTAAAGCCTGAGGCCTAACGATCTGTGCTGCTTCATAACCCGATGGACATACATGAAACAAAAACATGCATTTGGCTTATGTGCATACATAATGCAGGGTGATTATAAACCTGGGAACATTCCAATTGAACTGGACCGTGGACTAACCTCGAGGCTTAAGTCCTGCCAATCTGTGCTGCTTTATGCAATGGTGGCACATGATTTAATTGGGGTGGAGTTAGGCCAGCTATCCAGCCAATGGGAGTAAAGCAGTGTGGTGGAGTCACGGCAGCTGAACACTAACCCATGTACTTAATATGAGATATTTTCTCGGTTTAAAAAGGGCATAACTGTGAAAAATTGACGAAACGCCCTGAAACTCGAACTTGTACTGTAACTCATCATAATATAGCCATGTACCAAGTTTCAGTTGAATATGTTAAAGGAAATTGGAAAAGAAGTCTGAAAAACCACAGGTGGGATGGACGGACAGACAGAGAGCAAACCTATCGTCCCCTGCAGTGAAGCCGGTCGGGGACCAAAACCAGTCCACAAAGGGAACTGAATGCAATATTCTGACAGTTTGGGAATAAGGAATATTCCAAACAGAAATGGCATGCCAAACAGAATTAAATGCATGCGAGATGTTCAGTGAGATATTCCTGACCTCTTATTTGAGATTGAGCATATTCCTCTGCTGTTGACATCAAAGAAGCGGGAAGCTCAGGGCGGAATGAGTTGGGATAAAGCCAACCTGATGAATGGAGATCAGATAGAGAAGAGATGGGTCTTGACTAATTGTTGCTTTGGGTGGTCTGCTGTCATGACTGATTATATTACCTTGCTTAGGATTGGGTAGAAGGCTGAACAGTCTGATGTTGAAATGGTCAGTTTTGGTACTATTCTTATGAATTGTCGTCATAATGAAAATTTTGCTTGATGCAGGCAAGCAATATTCAAAGATCAAATGACGTGGAAAAGAACAGAAGGGTGGACAGCTATTAGTATTAGAAGACAAGAAGATTGGACAATGAGCAAGTTTTTAGTATTAAAGCAATAATGCCTCCAAGTCCAGTCACAGTGAGGTTCGGAGGGAGGTGGGTGGCAGATAGGGTTGTGGTTTGTGTGAACTTAGTGACACACTTATGTGCTCTGAAAAAGGAGAGGCATTGGGAATTGAATCACAGAGGGAGCATCAGGGGGCTGTTGGGGCAGTTTCTCAAATGTTTGAATACAATTTTAAATTGCATTGATTTACACAAATCAAAATGTTACCAAACATCACCGCATTGGCAATGATCTGTTCGTGTTCATATGAAAGACAAAATGTACTCGATTTCATGTCTTTCCAAAAAAAAACACCACCGAGTGATTATCCTTATTCCCTTGGCAAAATGTCCTTTGTTGGTGTCATTCTGCAGATGAATAGGCTCCTAGTCAAATCAGGCTACAGTGAGGGCTTTGTCCACCATGGATCCTGCTCGTCTCAGTGATGATCCCATTGGCCAATTGAGATGCAATTGCAAATTGCTAATGCTGAGAGCTCCTGTGGGAATGTGAGTGCTGACACGATTTCCACTTGGTTCCACCGACTGCAATCACATGAAATTTCAGTGTAAAAATCCCTCTTATCACAATTCAAAGAGGACAGTGTATCAGAGAACACTGAATGATGTGTCACAGGATAAAATCTCAGCTGTATGCAAGAGCAATAAATATGCAGTATTACCCGAGCCAGCTGCCACCGACCGACCCCTGCATCGGAATTTTTCAGGAAATACAGAAATGTGTGCAACAACGAGGATTTGCAATAATTGATACAATCGCAATAACCGTTATGTGGTGATGAAGAAAAAAAAAAACATGTTCGCTAGATACATTTATATCACCAAACCCATCAATGATTATATAATTGTTGGGGTTTTAGCTTGTGCTCACAAAGTGAAAAGCGGGGTTAAGCGATCGTCCCGTACGTGTGTAGGTGTCTGCAATTTGTTATTCCGTTTTCTCTGAAACCACTTGTCGGATTGACACGACATTTTCACCATAGATGCGGCTACTCATGTGGAATGTTTTAATGAAAATCATGACGTCATATATCACGTGGTGTGGCAGCCATGTTGGAAAAATGGAGAAACGTTGGACCTATATCTCAGAAACCCGCACCATGGAAAAAATTAAAACTTAGCACCTGCCAAGTACTCCCCATGGGGAATAAATGTGACTTTTTTATGATGTCATAGGTTGCATACATCATAATGGCATACGTAGAATGCTACATCTGATTAGTATGAAAATTTTTGAGGGTCATGTAGGGATTAATTGGTCAACAGAAATTTTTTTTATGACATCATTGGTCATGTGGTTCAGCAGCCTTTTTAAAAAAAAAAACTTTCAAAATTCTTATTCTCCTATGCACGAGGAACAAAAGATTCCCCCATCTTTGACGTAGGTCACATGGTTTGGCAGCCATATTGGATTTACCCTAAATCCTTCAAAAAATTTCTCCAGAACAGCTGAACAGATCGATTGAGGGGAAACTTCACACACACTTTCCCTAAGCCTTGAAGATAATAATATGTGTGCTCATTAATAATTGAGAGGTTGCATGGTTTGGCAGCCATATTCGATTGAAGAAAAATATTTTGAAAATTCTCTCTTGAACTGATGCATCAATCGATGTGAAACTTCAAAATCATGATCTAGTAGTGATGCGGAATATATGTTTTAAATTTCAACCTGATCGAACACATGGTCTGGCAACTAGAATTGTTTAATTTTTTAATGTGCGTTATTTTCTTCTTCTTTTTGAATAAGGCTCACTTGGCTGTACCTGGATGGGTTTGAGGGTCGAGGAGTAGTCGTTGAGTTGAATCCTGAGTCTTATCCAGGTTCTTCCTGATAACTTCATCTTTGCTTTTTGCTTGTTCGGGTTCCTTCTAATGACTCCAATGACTCCAGTACCTATATTATTTGGTAATCCATTTAATATGAATATAATTGTTTAACTTACAAATTTTCCACCAGAAGAGTTGGCTCGCACCAAGTCCTTCTCAAGAATGTGCAGTGCAAATATTCTATGAACACCATCTAGTTTATTGCACTATTTGAGGCATACCTCATATTTGTACATTTCAGTTTATATACTCGTAGTTATCTAGTTCTGTTAAGTCGTCGCTGACATTCATTATCAGATTTCTCCAAACATCCTTATCCTGCTTCCTGAAGCTCTGGACAAGATGGCTTGGTTGCAGCCTTCACCCTATCCATTCAGCACATATAAGGTCTGCCTCTTTGGGAATCAGGGTGGCATGCCAAACAGAATTAAACGCACATGAGATGTTCAGTGAGATATGTGAGTGAGTGCAGACCAGCGGGCCTGTGTGTATGGAGCGAATGTGGTATGCATGGTGCGATGAGTGATTGGGGGGGAGGAGTGGTTCCCACCCAAGTGACCCCGGGGTCAGAGTAATGTGAGTTAGTGGGTTTGTCAAATTGACAAAAATGGAGGTCGCTTTGCTGTTGGTGCGAATGTGGGCTTGAAACCCGTTTGGAGGGGTGCAGGAGTCCTGTTGACGGGTTGGGACAGTGGCTGCGAATGGTGAGTATCGCTTAGTGGGCACAAAATAGGGCAAATTTCCTGGATATTCCTGGGTACTTCAGCTAGTTTACTATAAGCAAGCAAGGCGATATTCCCTCCTTCTCCATACATGCACAAGAAAATGTGAAATTTCTAAAGCAATAAACTTATCTTTTTCTACTGTTTGGAGAATTATATTGAGTGAACAAAAAAATTAGGAAGGTGCCAAAATCAACCAGTTTCATTGAGCTACAGTATATGATTTAATGTATTCACTTCAAGACATTGCACCCTGTTTCCCAAAGGGACTGCCTATTCATTGCATCTGCCAGATCTGTGTCTATATTTTCGGAGGTTTTGTGAGGTGTTCTGCAGGTAATCAAAGCAAATCTGGGAAAAAAACAAACTGACATTAAAAAAAAGTGACAACGTTTGCGCGGACCGTGAACCGATGTACCACGATGTGCCACATTACACATGCACAACCTGAGCAAGTGGTTCATGCTCCGTCATTCTGAGCAAGTTGTTGTGAAATAACACCCGATTTTCAAGCTGTTTGTCGTATTAGCGTGTTCTCTAAATTACTGAGCCAATTTTTTTTTCCACCCGACACACACAGCTATTTATAAAGAATAATGTTTGTGAACATATCCCTGAAATCTCTAAGTTCAAGCAACGTTGTTTTTTGGTGAAAGCTACTCGCATCAACTCCAGGGAGCATAAACTCGGTAAATAGATTGCTCTGAGCTTACCAAAGGCATTAGTTATACACCACCCAAAGTGCCGCTGAGCTCCAAACCTCCAAATCGCACAAACATGTGTCTAGTGAAGTAAAAGCAGGTAAATTATGGAGAAAAGCAAGCACAGCTGTAGTATCTTGCATGACATGGATTTTACGTCCTTCAATTCAGTAGCCATGTATGTGTGCCGTATAGCGTACGTATGGAATTATTGCTGCTGCTCGGTTCATACCCATTTAGCTTCCGCTGTGTTTTTTATTTTAGTCTATGTGTTTTACGGCTCATAATGGATATAAAATTAACACACACACACACACACACACACACACACACACACACACACACACACACACACACACACACACACACACACACACACACACACACACACACACACACACACACACGTAATGGTTTGAGCTTTGATTGTATGTTCTCACTGCTGTGGGTGTTACTACTAGATGTTGTAGATCTGGCATTACCAGAATCTATGTCATTTTCCTTCCGGGATTATTTAATTATTAAAGCCATTGCTTTGATCCTGTGTGCTCGTCTGATCATTTCATGGTATCCGCGGTGGTTGTAAACATTCATTTCACGTAACTATGGAGCTTTTCAAGGCACCACCACACCTCTCTTTGGATGCCACAAAACTGAGTGAGAACTGGAACCGGTTGTCCCAGAAATTTGAGCTGTTTTTAGAGGAGTCAGGGAAGGCCTCCATGCCGCAGAGTCAGAAAGTCGCCATTTTGCTTCACTGTGCTGGAGTGAGTGCAATTGAAATAATTTACAACACGTTTGTGTTCCACGACACATCAGACTAAAGAACTGTCAGAGGTGATAAAACAGTTCAATGATTACTGCAACCCTTGGAAGAACCTGGTGTATGAACGGCACAAGTTCTGGGAGAACAAACAGCAGGATGGGCAGTCAATTAGCTATTACCTGATGGATCTACGAATGTTGGCCAGATCATGTGAGTTTGTTGAGGTGGATAACATGATTCGGAATAAAAAAAAAAAATTTCAGAATGTCCGATCGATGGATTAAAGAGCATCTTTTACGTGAAAAGGACCTGGACCTTTCCATAGCTGTGGATATATGCCGATCTGCTGAGGCAAGCCACACAAATGCAGTCGTTGTGTAAGATGCGGCTGGAGGTAAAGGAGCTGCACGGGAAAGTCGTGAGGTTTGCAGGACATGGTGCTCGCGATAATGGCGCAGTGTTTACGAGACGCGATGCTCGTGGAAGGGATTCCCACGATAACGCCAATCGTGCTGTGGATCAACAAAATGTTTGTCCTAGATATGGATACCAGCGGGGAAGGGACCATGACCGCCCTGCCATTGGCAGAGAATGTAACAAATGTGGACGGAAGGGTCATTTTCAAAGAGTATGTAGAGCCAAACCAAGGAAGTCTGTCCACACTCTTCACATGGATACAAGAGATGGGTGATTTGGTCGACAAAATAGATCGACTGTACATTGACAGCCTCAATTCGGGAGCACCAGCTGAGAACTGCTATGCATGCATATCAATAGAAGGAGCTAAAATGAAGGTCAAACTGGATACTGGTACGCAGACATGTGTTATGCCTTTGTTCCTTTTCAACAAGTTACCAACGAAGTCAATGGTCCAGGAATATTATGTAGCTTTGACTGCTATAGAGGACATTAGGTGACCCACAAAGGCAACACTGACTTATTTTTCAAAGCAGGCAACAACGAGGGGAATTTTGAGTTCTACATTGTTGACACCCCGGCACCTCCGATTCTGGTATTACACGCAAGTGCTTCCCTGGGTCTTCTTCAACTTGGTGCTAATAAGGCCGATGTAAGTGTATGTTCTGCTCATGCTCACCACACACCACTCAAGCTAAGCAATGTCATGCATGATGACGCAAATGTGTTTGTAGGTTTAGGTATGTTTGTTCGCCTGTACCACGTCAGATTAAAATATGGAGTTTCTCTGGTTACGGAGGCTCCACGGAGAGTACCCCACAGTTTGCATGTGCCCCTCAAAGAGAAACTCTCTGACATGATGGCTTGGGGCGTAATATCTCGGGTTGATGCTCCTCTGGATTGAGTACATTATTTGGATATCGTTAAAAACAAGTGAAATCCTTCAATACAGCACGTGTGGTGAAGCAAATGAGTACACTAATGTTAAAATATGCAATTTAAGCTTTTCAGTTTAAAAACAATTAAAAAACGAACTTAATATTTGAAATGTAAAAATCTTGTTATTATTGTGATAAGCACCTTTATATATAACAGAAGGAATGAAATCGTTCGATACAGCGTGGCAGGGGACCGCAAAAGAATGATAGCATAAGAAGAACTTAGCTTTCAGCATTCGGCGATCGGCGCGAAATGTGATGGTGGGTGGAAGTGACGTCTTTCGTTCGTTCATACATGAGGGGTGCGTTTCTTCGTTTTTTTCCGTCAAGAAATAAATTAAATGGTTTTTACATATATAACACATTAGTTTCACAAATTTCCATTGAAATACTCGGGTATTTCTGTCAATTGTCGCCATTTCCATCGAGGTTACACACTGCATCCACTGGACGGCCGTCATTGGCTGTCTTGAGGCACGTGGGGGGGGGGACACAGGACCCACCGGAGACGTGGTAGACGACGATGGGGACATTTCAAACTCGGTGCAATTGTATACAGCGCATGCGCTGTAAAAATGACAAGTTTTTGAGGTTGTGACTCGTCCCCCATAAGCTAAATACTGCTGCAAAACTTCAGCATCACCAGATGTGAACCACCGATGCTGCAATCAGCCAATAGTATTGTTACGTTTGAGGGGGGGTATGCATTCAAATGGTAATTAGGATGTTTAATTAGGTATGCCATGCTGTTCGAGTTTACCAGGATCTCGATGTAATAAGTAGCAATTCAGTGGTGATAAGTTGTCTAGTAAATGTTCATTTCTTCAAGGGGGAAATGATAAATGTCACGTAATTAGATAGGGACACGGGATAGGGTAAGTGTGTCTGCGTAAACCCCTTTTTGGTATTCTCTGGAGACTGGCCGTGACGTCACAGGACAGTGCAGCGGATGGCTCCGCCCCGTGATCACGATTGGCGGAAGGCGATGGCGGTGGGCCAATAAACGGCTCGATTGAAGTGACGAGGACAGAAGGATAAAAAGGTTCTGTTCGGAGTCGAAAAGGGAGAGGAAGAAGATTACAACAAAAAGATCGTGGTTTTTTTGGTGTGGAAGCTGTGGCGGCAGAGAGCGTCCTGGTTGTTGTGCTGAATCGATCGTGTTCTTGATTGTGTCTGGGAGCCTTGCCGAGCCTCGTGCCTCGCTTTGGTTGGCTCTGGGGTTCTGCTGACTCGGAGCGCGGGGTCGGGCGGAGGGCGGACCTGCCTCCCTCTCCTGCTCGCGACTTGGCGCCGGAGCTGGTTCCCTGGCGGCTGTGAGCGGACTTGGGCCAAGACCAGGAGGTAGACAGCACCACGGTTTCTCCTGCCCCCCTGACGAGAGCAAGGCCAGCTCGTCCGGCGCCGATCGAGGGACAGTTGCGTCCACACCACGGTCCAGCCTGACCACCAGAAATAGCTACGTTTTGTGTGTGTGTGTGTGTGTGTGTGTGTGTGTGTGTGTGTGTGTGTGTGTGTGTGTGTGCTTGGCGCCTTAGAGGGATTGAGAACTGTATATTCATTGGAATTGTCTGTGTTTTTCCCCACGCCCGATCCCACACCATCCCGTCGAATCACCCCGGATCCCTCTTCTTGCCGAGTCTTGTTATTTCTGGTAATAATTAGAAAAACAAAATAAACATCATCAACTCCGTGAAAAGTGACTCGTGCCACCTTCCTCGTCCCGTTTGCGGTAGAGCGATTAGAACCGCCATGTTTGGATTATAAACAAATAAATCGCCTCCATCGTTTCGGCTCATTCTACGTTGGCAGGACTGTTCAAGTCCCGTGGACGTCACAGTATTTTTAAAGTGAGAGATGGGGCGAAAAACTACAAATATCTATATCTATAATTCCAGCAATGTGTGTGTGTGTGTGTGTGTGTGTGTGTGTGTGTGTGTTTGTGTGTGTGTGTGGGTGTGTGTGTGTGTGATTTTTGCGTGTGTGTGTGTGTGTTTGTGTGTGTGTGTGTGGGTGTGTGTGTGGGTGTGTGTGTGTGTGTGTGTGTGATTTTTGTGTGTGTGTGTGTGTTTGTGCGTGTGTGTGTCTGCGATCGCTGTTTCTCAACAACCACTGGTCCTATCTAATTGACACTGGCCAGGTATATTGCTGGGGCCCTGAGGATGTGCCTTTTCAAGGTTTGATATTAATCGGACAAGTGGTTCCCAGGTTATGGCCATTTATTTACCAAACCAATGATAGGACACGGTGCTATGACATCACGATTGACGTCACATTTCTTCTTCTTTTTTCTTTTTTTTTTCTTTTTTTTTTCTCGTACGACCACGCACGTACGGGCACACACGTACGGGCATGTACTAGTATATATAATTTCAAAAAGTTGTGGATGGATTATGACAAAACCTGGTGGATGATTTGGGTAGGTGACAAGAACAAGCCGATTCAATTTTGCTAAAAGGGGAACCCAAATGCTCAGACCACCTCGACACTAATCTATCCCTTCAAACCCTACAAGATAGATATGATGTCTTTTTCCGAATTTTGAATTATAACGTGGATAATTTTGCGATTAAAAGTCGAAATCTTCTTATTCTTCAGATTAGTCTTGACGTCACATCAGGAAGTTGAACGTCATATCCGTACTGTGTACGGGTTACATCGTGGTACAATTCAACTCGAACGGCAAATAATTTTCGATTGTTCTCAAGTATGCCGACGCCGAGTCGATGCGTCCTTGGTGCTAATATGGTAATATAAACCGAGATGGTTTCATGCTCCACCAATGGCTGAAAGACCCTAAGTTTGCTGGAAATTAGACGAGGCTTGTCTGAAATACCTGAGTGTGGATCGGGCCTTCAAAATGTTCACTTTTGTGCTCAGAACATTTTACAGAGAATTCATGAAATAACAGAGATTGCTAGATCTTGTGGTTATCCACTATGATTGAGAGAATATGCCATCCCCGTGATTAAGCGGAAGAAACAGTCTCTGCTCGAAACTGTAACACCATCTCTACCCAGCTACCGGCGCGTGTACACGGCCGATTTGAGTAGTGAATCAAACACCTGTTGCCATTGCCTGGCAGTTGCCATAAGAGCACCTGAAAATAATTATATATTATCAACACAAATTTCTTCAAATCAAATGAACCACTGTCGATTTGTTGTGGATGATCTACTATTATTACCTCCTCCGAGAGTGTTTGACCTCGGACGCTAAAACTTCCAGGGTCCCACCACCTTCCCCCCATCGCAATCCCCCATCAACCATCACCCCCACAATACCCACCACCATCCCACATCCCCCCTCCACCACAGTAAGGCACAGCACCACAGCACAAGCACGGCATGACACAGCACCATGGCACAAACACAGCATGAACACGGCATGACACAGCACCACAGCCTGAACATGGCACGAGAATGGCACAAACACGGGAATAACACCACACGAACATGGCACCACAGCACAAAAACGGTACGGCACAGCACTAACACAGCATGAACATGGTACGACACAGCACCACAGGACGAACACAGCATGACAGCATGAACACAACACAAACACAACATCACAACATGAACACGGTATGGTACAGCAAAAACACGGTAAGGCACAGCACCACTGCACAAACATGGTACGGAGCTCAGCACTAACACAGCACCACAGCATGAACACCGGATGGCACAGCACAAATGTTGTATGGCCACAGCACAAACACAGCACGGACACAGTATGGCCACAGCACAAACACAGCACATACACGGTATGGCACAGCACCACAGCATGAACACGCCACGGCCACAACACAAATGGCATCCTGGGAAAGTATGAAATGGGATTATTCCTTAACATGCAAGACACCTGGTGATGGTGGGACAAAGCATTCATTTCCCATTTTATCCGCGGTGTCCGAGTGTGCCTGGGCGGTGTCAACTGTCAGGCGACGATGAGTATTTCTGCTTGAGTAGCACAACTGATTTATCAATTAATACAATATCCTTCCCTTCTAAACCGTCAATTAAAAGGAAAAACAAAACCTACCAATCTGTACTAAACATGTGACCAGCATTTCGTCTTCACTCACACGTCTGCCTTCTTCCTCTGAACCGCTTGCAGATGGCTCAAAACGATACAGCTCTCCAACTCCCCCAAAAGAGCTTCCATGACTAATTTTGTTCTCAAACCGTTTCTTCCAAATCCCACTGCTTAGTTTCAACATACTGAGACCCATCAGAGTTCCTGATGACGGTGGAATCAGCACCACAATCTGAGCTTAACATGTACTGTTTCTCTCTGTAAAGCTGCCATTTAGATCAAGGTGAGTTCAAGGTGTGACGTCACTGGTGAAATTGAAACTCAACACTCTCAGGATTTTTAGACACCTTGTGATTGGCAAAAAAAAATTCTAAATTTTTTCCCCTTTAAATTAGACCGTGATTCATGATTTTCAATGGTTTCTCAGAAAAAAATAATTTTGTTTGGGTTCCTCGAGTCCAAATCCAGATCCAGGCTATCAGCAGGATACAAAACGTAAACTGTTCAACCTGGCAGAGGTACGTATGCACTATACCGAGTGCCGTTGTCGCTGTCGTTGTCGTTGTAATTATTTCCTGCAGATTTCAGAAATAAAAAATGAAAATATTTTCTTCTATTCGACTTCAGATATGTTTCGCGTACAAACCCTGAGCTAAATAAATTACCAAAATCAGAAGAACAACTACCCCAACGTGTCTTTAGAAACATTTGGCTGCTGAAGCAGTTTTTCCTTGACTAACAATCGTGGACGAGTCGCCACTGACACAGAATTCTCGATTGGCTCAATCTCCCCTGTAAGCTTGTACTCATTTTGCTGACCTCGCAAAGATTACACGCTGGGTCAACACACATGGCTTTATTTTAACGGCACGACAGGGGATCAAACTCATGACCCGAAGATCTTAAACAATTTAGAAGCCTGGTGTTGGCTTAACCTCTACCGTAAAGCCAACACCAGGCTTCTAAATTTCTGGACATTCATACAAATGTTCTGAAAGGATAGGGATTCCACAGCTTTGGAGGTTTTATTCTTGTAATTTTGTGCTAAAATATCCATGTGTGATTTAAACAAGAACAGCAAGCATTAATGGTATAAATGTGATTTATGATAAAAAAAAAACATTAATAATGACATGATGCCATTAAATGTGCATTAAATATAACTGTTAATGGTGGAAAAATGCTCCCCATGGTGTATTAAAGATAATTATCAGTCTCATATTTTCATAAAAAATCCAGCCCATGAAGCCATAAGAAAATAATTCAACCATAAAGGATTTCAGAGATGAATTTTGATATCGATATTCATTCAATGATTTGTTGAAATTCCCAAATCATGAAACATCAAAGCAGACAAGTTGTCTGAATTATTTAATATGAAACAAAATTCCTCCCCCTTCGGCTGGATGTGGCATGGTGTTGGCTGGATGGTCGCGGCTTTTGCTCCACAAGCTGATATTTATGTGGCTTCATGTCTTCCAACTTTTCCACAACGATCTCTATTGCCCCTGCCTTTTATAATGCCGCCCACTGACGTCACTGTTGACGATTCACGCCCCTCCCTTCCTGCTCACGACGAGCCCACATGCTGGCCGGTGGGTGGGGTGAAACCCTTCCCTGATCATCCAAGGTGTCATGGTCTCAAAGTGAAGACGATGAGTTTTGACGCCTAAACTTGGTGCCTGATGGCCGATTGGAAGCTTCAAAAGAACATTTCAGACTGATTCCATATGGAAAAACATTAAATAATTAGAGGGGGAGCACTCGGTAGAGTGCAAAACCTCCGCCGCCAATACTGCTGGGTCACTTAAGTGAACCTGATATCCTATTCATTGTAGGTCAAAACGGATCAGACTCTACTGAACCACGATTGAATAAACTAAACTAGATCGACGCGCATGTAGAAATGCCAAAAAAAAAAATCGAAATTTTTTTGAAAAAAAGTTGCAAAATTTTGTTGTTTTTTTTCCTCTAACAATTTTTTTTTGGTTGGAAATCACTTAAAACATGCAGAAATGCAAAAAAAAAAAATTCAAATATTTTTCAAATAAAATCGAAATTTTTTTGAAAAAAAGTTGCAAAATTTTGTTTGTTTTTTTCTCTACCAAATTTTTTTTTGGTTGGAAATCACTTAAAACATGTAGAAATGCAAAAACAAAAATTCAATTTTTTTTTCAAAATGGCCGCCATAGCGGCCATATTGGACTTTGGACCAAGTCCAAAATCTAATGGCATGATCCTTGGACCATACCTAATCCCCCCACCAAGTTTCGTCGAAATCCGTCCAGGAGTTTTTCTGTAATACTGTTCACAAACAAACAAACAAACAAACAGACAGAGGTGAAAACAGTAACCTCCGTCCATCTTCGATGGCGGAGGTTAATAAAAAGGTCAAAAACGATGACAATTTTCGACACATACAGTGCCTTCAGAAAGTATTCACAACCCTCGACTTTGCCACATTTTGTTGTGATACAGATTGAATTTATAATGGATTAAAATCAATTTTTTGTCACCAATCGACATAAAATACCCCATAATGACAAAGTGAAAATTGTTTTTAGCAAATTTTACAAATGTGTTAAAAGTGAAAAGCTGAAATATCTTGGGTCAATAAGTATTCAACCCCCTGAGTCAATACTTTGTCAAAGCCCCTTTGGCAGCGATTACAACTTTGAGTCTTCCTGGTTATGTCTGCATCCAGCTTTGCACATCTGGATTTGGGGATTTTCTCCAATTCTTCCTTGCAGATTTGCTCAAGTTCTGTGAATTTGGATGGGGAGTGTCAGTGAACAGCAATCTTCAAGTCTTTCCACAGATTCTCAATGGGATTCAAGTCTGGGCTTTGGCTGGGCCACTCAAGGACTTTCATGTTCCTGTTCTGAAGCCATTCCAGTTTTGCTTTGGCTGTATGCCTGGGGTCATTGTCCTATTTGAATGTAAATCTTCGCCGCAGTCTAAGGGCTTTTGCACTCTAAAGCAGGTTCTCCGCAAGAATTTGTCTGCATATGGCTCCATTCATTGTCCCCTCTATCCTTCCAAGTCTCCCAGTCCCTGCTGCTGAAAAGCATTTCCATAGCATGATGCTGCCAGCACCGTGCTTCAAGGTAAGGATGGTGTTAGATGGGTGATTACCTGTGCTTGGTTTCTGACAGACTTCACACTTTGCATTCAGGTGAAAGAGTTCAATTTTCGTCTCATGAGACTTGAGAATCTTTTGCCTCATGCACTCAGAGTCTTTCACGTGCGTTTTGGCAAACTCCAGGTGTGCTGTCATGTGTCTTTTTCTTAGCAGTGGCTTCTGTCTGGCCACTCTCCCATAAAGCCAAGATTTGTAAAGTGCTGCAGAGATAGTTGGCCTTCTGGCAGGTTCTCCCATCTCAATCAAGAAACGCTGTAGTTCTTTCAGAGTGGTCAATGGGTTCTTGGTCACCTCCCTGACCAAGGTCCTTCTTGCCCAGTTGCTCAGTTTGGTAGGATGGCCAGCTATAGGAAGAGTCTGGGTAGTTCCATATTCTTTCCATCTCCTTATGATGGATCTCACTGTACTCTTGGGAACATTCAACACTCTTGAAATTGTTTTATACACTTCCCCACATTGATGCCTCCTCACTATTCTATCTCAGAGTTCTACGGACAGTTCGTTGGACTTCATGGTGGAGTTTCTGCTCTGATCTGCACCGTCAACTGTGGGTCCTGCTATTGAAAGGTGTGTTTCTTTTAAAATCATGTCCAATCAATTGAATTGGCCACAGGTGGACTCGAATCAAGTTCTCGAGACACCTTAAGGATGATCAAAGGAAATTGGATGAACCTGAGCTCAATTTGGAGTCTCATAGCAAAGGGGTTGAATACTTATTGATGTAAGACATTTCAGGTTTTCATTTTTAATAAATTTGCATGTATTTCTAAAAACATGTTTTCACTTTGTCATTATGGGGTATTTTGTGTAGATCGGTCACAATTTTTTTAAATTCATCCACTTTTAATTCAGCCTGTAACAAAACGTCACGAAGTCGAGGGGTGTGAATACTTTTTGAAGGCACTGTACATTAGGATTGGTTGGACATATCTGTCTATTGCACAAATTATGCATATTTAGTATCACATTTAATTGCTTTCCGCTTATTCTAAAACACTCATTAAGGAAATAACTGTGCCATACTGAGCATTTACTAACCCCTCGGAGTCATTTCTGCAGGACATTGTAATTTCAAATAAGAGCTTGTTCGGAATGTGAACTCACAAGCTTGGTGAAATAGCACAAAGCAACACCTGTCACCATCTTTCTTTTGAAGGAAGATAACGCCAAGCGATGAGTAAATACCACCACTAAGTGTTGTGTGTTCA
>NC_140970.1:14223901-14268901 GCF_056783735.1 Eptatretus burgeri
TCTCGCACCGGGACATACAGGTTCGCTGCTCTTTGTGATCTGTACTTATCTTAAAAGAACGAGAAAAGAGGGAGCTTTGTGCGCATCAAAAAGAAGGGTACCCCCGGGGGGTTAAGTGTTCGCAGGGGGGGGGTTTGCAGGTGATGCTTACAGGCTCATCTCAGAAATCCCTGGAGAACAGTGTCTAAAGGGGAGGTTGTAAGGTATAAACCCGGGAGGGTAATCTGAGAAATCTCCAAGAGACAAGGTATTTTTGTGGGAGATTGAGGACGTGGAAGGTGTGCAAGGGAGTGTGAGGGTTCGTGGAAAGGTGTGAAAGACACTCAACCCAACCCGAGACCACCCCAGGCAAAACACTGACCAGTCCAAGAACACTCTAGAAATAATCAAGGAAAATGGGAAATAAAACATCAAAACTGAAATTGAATAATGCCCCACCCACGAATACCGTGGCAGAAAGGATGTATGGGAAATATTGTGTCAAGTCATGTACCCAATTGGCATTATGGCATAAATGGACAAAGGAAGACCAATGCCCATTCCCGAGATGGGGCTCTTTAAAAGCAGAAATTATAAATAACTTGGCATGTCGATTAGAACAACGGACAAGTGATAAGTTAAAACCAGAGCCAGATCTTGAAGCGTGGAAATTGTGGGAGGAGGAGGCCTTACAAATAAGTGAAGTAGCTAGAAATTTGGTGAAACAGAAACTATTAAAACTAGAAACACAGGTAAAAGAGATGCAACAACCAGTGATTGGAATTGCTCCTGCCTCGGTAAAAGCTTCTGAGATTGAAGTACAAGGACGGGAAGCTCAGGTAAATAATGAAGGTGATTCATCTGCATATGTTAATAACACACCAAGATTGTATCCGAACCTTGAAAGTATGGGGCTGATGGCCACAGCCTCTGCTTTCCCGGTTCAGGTAACTCCAGCGGGACCAGGGGTGCAGGCTCAGTCAGTGTACCGACCATTTAAAGAGATTGAATTAAGATCAATGAAGGAGAGAGTATTAGATCAGAGGGGAAATGCAGGAGCAGTAAGGAATTTAATAACGCAGTGGGTTGCAGCACATCGATGCACCCACAGTGACATTGGGGTGCTATGTCAAGCAGTGTTGTCTCCATATGTGTGGAAGAGAGCTCGAGAAGCTGCCGAGTGGACAGCAGACGAACCAGCAGTTTGCACCGAAGCAGATCGGCGAGATAAGCGAGGGCGCCTGTATGAGGAGATTGAGAAGGCCTTACGACCACCAGCATTAGATTGGGATAAAATCTATGAAACAAAGCAACGTCAAGGGGAGCGGGCATTCGAGTTTATGGATAGATTAATGTTGACACTCTTACAATATGGGGGGTTTCAAGTTGAAGCAGACATACCGGAGCGAACGGTCACTAATTTCGTAATGGAAGGACTCAGGCCTCAAATTAAAAAACAATTGAAGTATGTACTGTTAGGTTGGCAGGGCAAGAAAGCAAGTGAGATTTGTATAGCAGCTGATCAATGTATGGACCGAGCGGAAGAACGGGAGAACGCAAAGGCAAAAATGAAAGACGAAGTGTTGCAGATGGTGTTGCTCGACAAAGTAGCAGACCAAAGAAAGAATAAGGGTTGGAGAAAGTGGGGGCTGGAGGGAGATGATTCAGATTCGGAAGAAGAAGAAGCGGCCAGGAGATGGGGACGACGAATGAGAGGTCCACAAAGACCCCCACCAGCAGCACAGGATGGACGGCCCAAGAAATGAAGTGGAAAAAACAAAGGTTGGACGCGAACGCCACCACAGACCCGCTCGAGGACGGCAGCAACACAAGAACAGGAACAACCAAGTCAATCACAGGGATGTTTCCAGTGCGGGCAATTGGGACATTGGAAAAGACATTGCCCCCAAAGAGGACGACCGGAGATCCAACAGGAGGGATGATCGGGACAACCGCAAAATCGTAAGTCATATTGACAGACCGCGGGTGGACCCGTGTTACAAGGGGCAATGTTGACATTAACACCAAAAGAGGAGCCGACCTATTCTTTGGATGTTTCAGGTAAGACACTATCTTTTTTAGTTGACACGGGAGCCACCTACTCTACCATAGCAGCCAAACAGCTGCCACATGTTGAAAAATCCAATGCTGAAGTCCAAGTAGTAGGGTTGGGTGGTAGCATGCAAACATTAAAGACAACAACGCAATTACCAGTAAGATGTGGACCTTTACAGGAAAAACATGCATTTCTTCTCACAACCACCACACCGGTGAATTTGTTAGGTAGAGATTTGTTGTGTAAGTTGGGATGTAAAATAGCATGTACGAACAAAGGGGTTTTTGTGGATATTCCCCAGAATAAAGCACAGTCAGCAATGATGCTGTTAATGACATCGCACCCAGTTGTTTATTGGTGGAGGCTGAAAAGACAGCCGATTAGTGAGGCTTTGATTTGTTTAAAGGAAGTCTTAGCCAAAAGTGAGGAAATGCAAATGTGGCTAGACAATGCACAAGTAATGACACACATCTACTATGAGCCTCCACATTGTACAATCTATTATGATGCGAATGGAGATGATGCTGAATTTGCGGAGAAAATTGCTCCGTATTTGGGAACCTACAATGATCTTTTGATTTGCCGTTTGATGATTGGTAAGGAAGGTGTTGCAATGGAGGTAAAGCTCACAGAACAACAAAGGCATTTGACAAAGTATCCGCCGGGAGTAACTTCGCATGTGACAATAACCACAGCAAAAGATTATCACCCGAAGGATTTGGGCTTTCTGGTTTATCGCCTACAGGGGGCAGTAGCGACCTGCACAACAATGATGCTGCATTGGCAGGTGCACAAGCTAGCGAAAAATGAAGGGTGCATTTGTGATTCTGAGGAACAGGTGTTATTGGGGACAATTGAAGAGGTTGATTTACCACCTAAACATGAGAGGGTGATGGAAACGGTAAATGAAGGAGAAAACGCAGAAGATTTGATAGAAAGAGTTCCACAAATAATTGTGGACATGATAGAAAGAATTGTGATATAGATATGATAGAATGATAGAAAGAATTGTGGACCCGACACGACAATGATGTAGGCCGTATAATTGGGGCAACGCCCCTCGTGGTTAAACTCAAACCGGGAATGCCTTGGCCAAATGTGCGCCAATACCCCTGCGAAAGGAGGCGGAGGCCGGGATAGCACCAGTAATTGGATCTTTGAAGGAGCAAGGGATAATTGTAGAAACTTCAAGCCCATGCAATACGCCTATACTGCCAGTGAAAAAGCCACAGAAAGATAAGTGGAGATTTGTTCAGGATTTACGGGAAGTAAATGAGGTGATTCAAAGTATCCATCCGTTGGTACCAAGCGCAGCGGGGGTGATGACGTCTATACCTGCAAGTTCCACCCATTTTACTGTAATCGATTTATGTTCGGCATATTTTTCTGTACCCATTGATAAAAAATCCCAGTTTTTATTTGCCTTCACGTATAAAGGCCGTCAATACACATGGACTGTTTTGCCTCAGGGGTTCGCGGATAGTCCAACATTATTTTCGCGTACCTTACATAAGGACTTAGAAGATGTTGTCTTCAAGGGTAAATCAGTGCTGCTACAATATGTGGATGATTTGCTCATTTGCTCCCCAAACAAAGCAGCGTGTGAAACAGATACGCTGCAGCTGCTCCAGGCATTGGCAAGAAAAGGCCACAAGGTGAATAAAGAGAAGTTGCAATTAGTCAAGGAAAGGGTTAAGTATTTGGGACACCACATTTCGCAAGGAAAGAGGGAATTGGATAAGGGGAGAATAACTTCAATTTCAGAAGTGCCATGCCCTCGCACAAAGAAAGATATGATGCGATTCTTAGGTATGGCAACCTACTGTAGACATTGGATTGTTGATTATGCAATTCTGACAAAGGAACTGTATGTTGTGGTGGGCAAAAACCAGCCCAATGTAATTGAGTGGACTGAGAAGATGGGGGAATATTTTACCAAATTAAAAGCGGCACTCTCGACAGCTCCCGCGTTGGGGCTGCCAGATTATGAGAAACCATTCTTCCTTTACTCTCACGAAACTAGAGGATTTGCGCAGGCTGTGCTGACACAATCCCACGGCGACCGCCAGCGACCAATTGCATATTTTAGCCGAAGGCTGGACCCGGTCGAACGTGGGTTGCCTCTTTGTTTGCAAGCAGTGGCCGCAGCGAGCTACGCAGTTAAGCGCACGGCAGAGATCGTAATGGGTCACCCCCTCACGCTAAGGGTACCCCACTGTGTCGCGGCTTTATTAACCCAAAAGCAAACACAACTTTTTAACCAACACACGCCTGATGCAGTATGAGACGACTCTCCTACACCAGCAAAATTTGCAGATTGAGAGATGTAATGTTCTTAATCCTGCTTCCTTGCTGCCAACGAAAGACGATGGCGATGCTCACGACTGCACAGAGGCAATACAAGAAGTATCCACCGTGCGCCCGGTTCTCAAGGATCAACCCTTGGAACACCCGGACCTCACCTTGTTCATCGATGGTTCGGCCTATCGTGGCCGAGACGGCTCGGGGCATGCAGGATATGCCGTGTGCACCCATAGTGAAGTTATTGAAGCAAGACGCCTGCCTGCACATTTTTCTGCCCAGCAGGCGGAGCTGTGTGCCCTGATAAGGGCATGTGAACTATCTGCTAACATCGCGGTAAATATATACACTGACTCTAACTATGCTTTTGGTGTGGTACATGACAAAGGTGCGATATGGAAAATGCGAGGGTTTCTCACCTCTGCAGGAACACCAATAAAAAATGGTGATTTAGTTTTTGAGCTGTTAAAAAGTATCTCAGTGCCAGCGGACGTCGCGGTAATTAAATGCCGCGCACATCAGAAACTCACTACAGATAGAGACAAAGGAAATGATAAGGCGGATAAAACTGCAAAAGAGGCGGCTAGTCTGCCTATTCCTTTGATAATGCCAGCACGACTACCGAAGGAACAAATTAAGCTGCATCAGTATAGCTTGTCAGATATTATTGCAATTCAAGCTGCAGCATCGCTGGATGATCGTGACAAATGGAAAGCTGCAGGAGGGACAATGGATGCAGATGGACTATGGTCTAATAGGGGAAAGGTCATAGCACCTACTGAAATCCGACCATGGCTTGCACGCATGGCCCATTTAAATGGACATGTGTGCAAGAGGGGGACTGTGAGACAGGTGCAAGAATCCTGGTATGCACCAGGAATTGGGGGAGTCGCAGAAGGGGTGTGTAAGAGTTGCCAAATATGTCAAAAACACAACCAGCAGAAGCAGGGAAAAATAAGAGTGCTGGGAGCTCACCCAGCCCCTTGGGGACCGTTCACGTACCTACAAATAGACTTTATAAAAATGCCTCCATCAGGCGGGTTCAGCAATGTTTTGGTAGTGGTAGACATTTTTACTAAGTGGGTAGAGGCGTACCCATGTGCAAAGGCTGATGCCGCTACCGTGGTGAAGCACCTGTTAAAAAGTTTTTTCTGCCGATTTGGCATTCCTCATAAAGTGTCTCACGATCAAGGAGGACATTTTACGGGGGAAATAACACGGGCAGCGTGTAAAGCACTGGGAATTAAACAAACATTTCATTGTGTTTATCACCCAGAGTCAGCAAGTGCTGTGGAACGGCAAAACGGAATACTGAAGAACAAACTGGCTAAAATAACAACGGAGACAGGGTTAAAATGGCCAGAGGCATTACCCTTGGCACTAATGAGCATGCGATCGACAGTAAACCGGAAAACAGGGTTATCCCCCCATGAAATACTAATGGGAAGGCCAATGCGGCTGCCTGTGACCGCCCCCACAAACATGAATAAGTTGGATATTACAATGATGGACGAGAACTTGCTGACATTTTGTAAACAGCTTTGCAGGATCGCAAGGGCGATACACACAAGGGTAAAAGAGGCCCTACCCGAACCAGTGGAAGAGCCGTACCACGCCTTCCAGCCAGGAGACTATGTACTGATAAAACACTTCACGAGGAAAACAGCCTTGGAACCTCGGTGGAAAGGACCATTTCAGGTACTGCTGACTACTCCGACTGCGGTAAAGTGCGAGGGTAAGACGGCTTGGATACATGCCACACATTGTAAACTGGCTATACCAGCAGAGACAGGGACAACATGAACAACACCTATCTTACCATGACTGTATTTTTTTGTGCACTTGGATGCACGTGGGCATTTTACAATACAAGCTGCATCCGTGATAATGAAGGAAAAACTGATGATGAGAGAACTATGGGTAAAAGGAAGAGACGAGAACTAATCCTACTTAAAGAATTGACTGATCATCCACTGAACACTTACCTGGCATTATCCCTACAGTACGCTCGGACAATGAACAAAAGGGAGTGTTGGGTGTGTTCACACCTTCCACATTCCTCAAAACACGGATTACCCTTGTTTGCAGTTCCACTCCAGGGGGAGAACATGTGTGGGTACATAGTCCGTAGACAAGATAGACCAGTTTTAACTAAAGTAGAGAAGGCATCAGTGGAAGGTAGAATAATAGAAATAAAAAGTAATTGGAAGAAGGGGGGTTATAATTGCACGAACTATGAGCATAGGTATTACCCGAAGTACAGAACTATTAAGCAAAAGGCTGTGGGACAGGGCCCGGCAAGAGCAATAAAAGTAACGAATTATGATGGATTGAAGAAGGGGGAGGGATTAGAAAAGTACCCCCCACATTTTCAGCTCATGCACAAACAAATTGGATTGATTTGTCTAGTTAGAGGACAAGGGGGGGGGACCCCATTTAGGAGAATCAACATGCCAGTACTATGCTAGACATGGGGATGAAATGGTGACCATAAAAGGGCGAATTAATGGAACAACCATACCTGTAAAAATCGAAGTAAATAACCTCCTTGAACCTCAGGCACCCCTAAATGGTACATATTTTGTGTGTGGGTATAAGGCATACTCATGGCTACCAGTGGGATGGAGGGGATCATGTTTTTTGGGATTTATACTACCCAGGATTCGGATCACTGACCAATCACCCTTTGTACCACAGGTCAGATCGAAAAGAGCCATTTCAGAAGTTGAGAGGTTTTTCATGATTGCATTCCCCTTTTATGGAGCAGGCAAAAGTGCAAGGGAAATTGTCAATTTGGCAGCATCTTTGGAAAAGCTTGCTAATACCACCAGCGAAGGATTTCACAAAACGAGTGCCGAGCTGGTAGCTATACGGACAACCGTGATGCAAAACCGCATCGCTCTGGATATGCTTTTAGCAGAAAAAGGAGGGATGTGTGCGGTTATAGGTGTGGAATGCTGCACATACATTCCAGATAATTCAGAAGAAATTGATAATTTGGCTGAAAAAATTAAAGCTGAAGGTGCAAAATATCATGATTTTAACAAGGGATGGTCAATGGGATCTTGGTTGAAGGGAATATTGGGGAGTTGGGGAGCCTGGATAATCCATTGGTTGTTTATAGGGCTCATGATCTTCATAGCAGTGATTGTTGTCATCACTTGTATTAAAAATCTAATCAGGGAGTGCGTGAGACGTTGTTCTTCTGCAGCAAAGAAAACAACAAAACCGGAGACGGTCCTGGGGAAGCCTGCTGTGGTTGCTGTGGTCAAACCGCTGCCAACACCTCCGCCGTCTCTACCCTCCCCGATAATTCACTCTGGTTTTCCTCCCCAACCCATAGACCCTGAAAAGTACTGTGAACTTAATGGGACTGTTGACCCACTGCTTACACTCACATTGGATGAGTGTCTCGACTTGCTCACACCGATGACGAAGATGGAAAGAAATGTTATCTAAACATTGCCTTGTTGGAAAATGTTGGGACTTTTTTTTAAAATTTTTCTTTCACTCTGGCTTGCAGTTTATAAAATTATATTCTTTTTGATGGTTCATAAAGAACACGATATATAGATTCTTACTTGTTTATAAAAATTATATTCTTGTTTGCTGATATTCTTTTTGTTGGTTCATAAAGAACACGATATATAGATTCTTACTTGTTGTTTATAAAAATAATATTCTTGTTTGCTGATTCTTAATTGTTTATAAAAATTATATTCTTGTTCATAAAGAACCATAGTTAGTTGAAAATATATGTATCTTTTTGTGTGTGTGAAATAATTTTTGTGTAAGTTGTTTTTGAAAGGTAATTTTTTGCTTCCTCATGACCTATATTCAAGTTATAATTGTTGAAATGTATCCACTATTCTATAGAGGGGTGGGGTATTGGTGGGCTGGTCAGGATGGTAGAGGGGGGCTTTTCTATGAAGCAAGAAAGTGCGGGCGGAGCTTTCGTGACGTAATGACCCACTTGGAGCTACTCATAAGAGTGGGCCACTTCTGGACGAGACTCCTTTTTACCACCTTGCCGCTCCATCAAGATCCCATCTCTAAAAAATATTATAATTGTGGTGTTCCTTTTCCACTATGTTTCTAAGTAACAGAGGGGCAAATGTGGAGCTGTTGAACAGCTCCCAAGATGAAAGCAGCAATTTTAATAGGATTACCTTTTCTTAAAATTGAATGTAGCATTTAATTGAGGAAGCCAAAGCATTTAAGATGCTCTCAGTAAGCTACCATTTTTGACTGTTGGTAATCAAAGCAAGTCGGCTAGCTATCTATCTATCTCTCTCTCTCTCTCTCTCTCTCTCTCTCTCTCTCTCTCTCTCTCTCTCTCTCTCTCTCTCTCTCTCTCTCTCTCTCTCTCTCTCTCTCTCTCTCTCTCTCTCTCTCTGTCTCTGTCTCTGTCTCTTTGTCGTGCAGCTGAACATCTGGCTTTCTTGTTGGCCCTTGTAACAACATTCTTTGAGCCTTGGGCTCAGAGAAGCCCAATCATAAATCAGCACTGTTTTGGTATAGTTCAAAAGGGAACATCTTGTAGCAGAATGAGACGATAATATATATTGTGATAAAGATCTGCCTGATCAATAACAGATCTTCTTGCTTGTGAAAAGATAAATGCTTTGTCAGGCCAGGAGAGAATATTTGCTGGGGTGTTGTTACTTTCAAAGAAACCAGATGAGCAGGAAAAGTATATATAAAGTAAACCAAACTGCTTGCGGGCCAGAGTTTGACTGAGCTGGTACACTGTAGGTATTCTGTGCCTTTCTACTCTCGTGTACACTTTTGATGCGCATTAAAAACTCTTCTCTACGACGATTGGTGTCGTCATTGCTTGATTGCAGACCCTGATCTCGACATATATATATATATATATATATATATATATATATATATATATATATATATATATATATATATATATATATATATATATTGTTGCGAATTCGCGCCCGCCGGCGTGCGAACGGCCACGTGACTCGAATTGCGGCATGTCGCCCACCGGACAGACAATTCTGTCGTGACCCTCTCGGACTAACGCCGGGAGCTAGTCACGGATGGGCCTTTCGACCTCACCAAAATCGTGCCAATCGGCCACCCGCGTGGGATAGGGTTGTTCGCCAAACTCGACCTACCTAAGTACCCACGCGGAGGGTAGACCAGGCGATTGCACCTCGCCGCAGGTGGACCCCAGACATGAGCCGCTTAAGCGACCCGTTCCGTACTATCGGGATAACCGAGCGGTGTTATCGTTGGCCTCGACGGTTCCGATTAATTATCGGGCGTATTAAGCCCACTACCAACCCTTTACGTGAAGCAAGATGGAGATTCAATTAAAGAAAAGACGAAGCGAAACGGGAAAACAGTTCAACAAGATGCACATTTATTCCGCGGCACACGGAGAGCACACATATACAATTAAAACAATTATGCACAAAAAGCAAATGTAACAAAAGAAACAATGACGCAGAGATACTACCGACTAAGACCGACACACGGCAACACTTAACAGTTTTACTTCACCAGACTGGCGCCACACACACGTTTACACAGAAACAAAAGAAAAGGCCACCCTCAAAGACAAGGGGGCAGACGGGGCCTGTGGGCCAATATTTGCGCGGGACCTGAAAGAGCGGTCAGGTCCGCGAGACCGGGTGGGTCCTACCCATGTCTTTGTGATGAGCCGCAAATGTGGCAGCGGGGCGGTGCCCCGACTACGTGCTCCTTCGCGGGTTTCGTTGACACTGCTTGGAGTGAGGTGGGAACGGGGCCCCCTTTTCGCACTATCTCAGCACGGGGGAAAAAAGTGGGGGGGAATTGTTGATGCTCTGGGGAAAGAGCATAGCTGGCTTGCTTGGGTCCCGTGATGAGCGATTCCACCGCAACCTCGTCGCCGACCGCCGTCTTCCTTGCCTCGGACCCGAACTCCTCGGTCTCTTCCCCCAATTCTCCTCAGCCGACTGCCGAAAACCACCGGGATGCCCTCTCCTCCCACTCCACTCCGCGCTCCAAACTGACTCTGCCCAAAGCATTCTCCGCTCTTCCAAGGCCGACTCTCCGCTCTTCCAAGGCCGACTCTGCTTTTCTGCCACTCCCCGCTCTTCTAAAACCGACTCGACTCAGATTCGCCTTGCGCTCAGGGCTTTATAGGCCAGCAGGAGAACCCATATGCAAATTTCTGGATCAGAACGAGCTCGGGGGCGGAGCCACGCTCGCCCATTGGACGGAGAAAAAGGGGCGTGAATCTCCCCTGATCCTAGAATTTGCATATCTCGATTCCACACAGATGCGCCTGGAGGCGGGGCCAAACCGCCCCGCGCTTGCTGATTGGACGGATCAGAAGTGGGCGTGCAGCATTCCTGATCCGAATTCTCCTCGGAAAGGCCGCATTTTGCACTCGTGGCTCGGCGCGCATCCCGTACGAGCCCAGGACAGCCTGACGCTCGGTGCTCACAGGTGGTGCGGGAATGGCCGCAGAAGGAGAGAGGTGAAGGTGGTGGAGGGTTTATGGTGGTGGTTTATGGCCATGGTGCCATTCGGAATGGCGGTGATGCGATGTTTGCGGGAGCGAGTTGTGAAGGTAAAGATCGTGGCTGTTGGCGTTGTTGTTGTTGTGAAGCGGTGTTGTGGTTGGTGGTTGTTGTGTGATGGCGGTTGAGACGTGGTTGGTTCAAAATAAAGATAGAACAGAAAAACGGCTATCTCAAAGGGTCGCAGCCCGAATGAATCACATTTATTCCCTCTAAACAACGGGGTTGGGGCTAACTACACATGTACTTACAGAGATATCTCACCTACGGGACCTGAATGGTGGTTTGCTAATTTCCACAACCGCAACAATATATATGTGGAAAACAGACACAGGTGGAGGCCATTCAGCCCATAATGCCTGCACGAACACGAGACTAAATTATAAACACAAGATCCAAAGAATAAAATGCAAAAAAATTTTTCATCTATTTATTCTAATTTTTTTTTGTTTTTTTTTTCTCCCCCCCCCCTCTCCATCCCCATCAGCAGAGGGGGCATGGGCTTGGTTAAAAACAATCAACCACACAACACCCCTTGGCAATAAAATATTATATATTATATATAGTTATATCTAATATATATTATATATAATATTTTTATATGTATGTATATGTATATATTGTAGCGGTTTTCGCGCCCGCCGGCGTGCGACGGCCACGTAACTCGAATCGCGGCACGTCGCCCACCGGACGGACAATCCAGTCGTGACCCTCTCGGACTAACGCCGGGAACCAGTCACGGGTGGACCTTTCGGTCTCACCGCGATCGAGCCAATCAGCCCCCGCGTGGGATAGGGTTGCTCGCCAAATTCGACCTACCTAAGTACCCACGCGGAGGGTAGACCGGGCGATCGCACCTCGCCGCAGGTCGACTTCGGACACGGGCCACTTAAGCGACCCGTTCCGTACTATCAGAATAACCGAGCGGTGTTATCGTCGACCTCGACGGTTTGATTAATTATCGGGCGTATTCAGCCCACTACCAACCCTTTACGTGAAGCAAGATGAGGGTTCAATGGAGGAAAAGACGAAGCGAAGCGGGAGAACAGTTCAACAATAAAGCACATTTATTCGCGGCACACGGGAAGCACACAAATACAATTCCACCAAATGCACACAAAAAAAAGAAAACACAATTCCATTTACACAAAAAGCAAATATAAAAGTGAAAACACAGTGCAGAGCTAATACCGACTACCGAGCACACGGCAACACTTATACAATTCTACTTCACAGACGGCGCCGACAACACATACCCAAAACCAAGGAAAAGAAATCCCCCAAGAATGGGGTAGGCCTGGGGCCGAGACCGGGTCGGGCCTACCCGTCTGGTGATGAGACGCGGAGCGGCGATGGCCCCGCAACCCGCGGGCCTCGTGGACAGTGCCTGGCAGGGGGTGGGAACGGGGCCCCCTTGGTCGCACTATCTCAGCGCGGGGGGAAACAGGAGGGGGTTGCTGATGCTCGGGGTATAGAGGATCTTTATTATATGCGACGAGCGTCTCCACCTCGGCCAGGTCGCGCTGTCGGCCTCCTTCGGGTGCAGCTTCCTGCACGACGCGAGCACCCCCTCGTCTGGTGTCGCCGCCTTTCCACAGCTCCGTCCCCTCCGTTCCGACTCCAACGCACACGACGAGCAGCTCCACCGCCCGCGAAGTCTTGACCCTCTGCTTCCGACTCTCCTCATCTTGACTATCCGACCCGTTCTTGTTTGCGACTCTCCCTCGTTCTCTCTTGCGACTTCCTTCTGACTGACGAACACCGTCCTTTTATCCCCCCCGTAACTTCGCCTTTGACCCCCTCCCTTTGACCTTTCACCTCGCTCCCCATTGGCCCGACAAAAAGTGGGCGTGAAGGCTTTTTGATCCACAAATTTGCATATATCGATCGCCCTGGGGGCGGGGCCAAATCGCCCCTCGCTCACCGATTGGACGGCAAAAAGTGGGCGTGTGTCGTTTTTGATCCGTTTTTGAAGCAGAAAATCCGTGATTTTGTACACGCTGTTCAACGTGCGCCCTACACGAGTCCAGCATCGGTGCCCATGAGTGGCGCGAGATGACGGTGATGCGATGGTGGCGAGTTGTGACGGTAAAGGTCATGGCGGTTGTGGTGAAGCGGCGTTGTGGTTGGTGGTTGTTGTTGTGGTTGTGATGGTGGCGATTGGTCCAAAATAAAGATAGTAAAAGAAAAACGGCTATCCTAAAGAGTCGCAGCACGTATAAATGACATGTATTCCCACTAGACAACGGGTTTGGGCCTAACTACACATGCACTTACCGAGATACCTCACCTAAGGGACCTGAATGGTGGTTTGCGAATCTGGTAACCACAACAATATATATATATATATATATATATATATATATATATATATATATATATATATATATATATATATATATATATATATATATATATATATATATATATATATATATATATATATATATGAGCCTGGTGTTGGCGCAGTGGTAGGGCAGCTGCTTGGGATCCAAAAGGTCCTGAGTTCAAGCCCCGTTGGGCCACTGAATTAATACACCAGGGGGTTGACTCAGCCTGTCATCCTTCCGAGGTCGGCGAAATGAGTACCAGTGTATTGGGCCGGTGTATACCTCGGTTAAAATAGGTGTACCATATCATAAATAGGTGTCGTAAGAGGCGACCAGGGTTGCATCAGGAAGGGCATCCGGCGTAAAACATGTGCCAAATCACTATGCGGATCATACGGATGATCCGCTGTGGCGACCCCTCACGGGAGCAGCCAAAAGAAGAAGAAGAAGATATATATATATATATATATATATATATATATTTATATATATATATATATATATATATATATATATATATATATATATATATATATATATATATATATATATATATATATAGACGATATAATATTATGAGACCCCGATAGTGATATAAATACAACTCCAGTCCTGTTATTTTAAACCAAATAAATGCTTTCTGCTTTTTCTTAAGAGCATTCCTTTTCTCACTCCTCAACCACCCTGGTCTCTTTTTACTTCTAGTTTTACACCTCATTGGAATTTATTTACCCTGCGCTCTACACATTTTTTTCCTCAAAGGTTTCCCAATTCTCTGATGCTGATTGTCCTGTTGTTGGAGTCTCCCAGTCAACTGTTGGGGGAGATTCTTCTCTCCGAGGTACTGTTGGGGGAGATCACCCAATTCTCTCCTCATACCCTCAAGGTTTGCCTTCTTGAAATCGAATAGCCTTACCCAACTATCCAGAACTCTTAACAGAATGTTTGCACACACTAAGTTTGCACACACAACCCTAAACAGAATGTTTGCACACACTAAGTTATGGTCACTTGCTCCTAAATGATATATATATATATATATATATATATATATATATATATATATATATATATATATATATATATATATATATATATATATATATGCGAGCAAATACCACCCGTTGCTTCGCTGATGGGCATACTAAAGGGGGTCGGGAGAAAAAGCAGTCAGGCCAGATTTTATCTGTGAATTGCTACACGTTATATGCAAACCTGCACTAACCTGTTTCATGGTTGGGTTGTTGGCGACTAAACCGTCTCCTTCAACAGATTTCCTGATGAGGAGGGTGTATAGATATGGATCCACCCAGCAGGATTAAAAACAAAACCTGTCAATTTTGCACTCCAGCTACCATAAAACCATTCAATCTGCAAAACACAAAAACGCAAATAAATCTGAAAACCCACTCCATGGGAGTACCTCCTGTGCAGCTGTCTTCTACAGGGTAACTCACCAGATTACGGGATTGGGGCAAAGCCTTCAGGACCCCCCCCCTCCCTCTTTGATGATAGGAGGAAAACCACAGGGAAACCTTCCTGGGTCGGATTGCGGTTGTGTATGTCGGGGTGGTGCTGAGGTGTCATCCACCAGATGGCGGTCTCCGTGGATTAACCTGAGGCAGTCCCTTCATGTGGGTGCCTTCATGTGGGTGCTCTGACTGAGGCGAGTGATCTCACCGTGAAGGATGCATTCTACGCCACGCTCAAGTCTGTGGTTCATCAGTGCCCAAGGCAAGATACACTTCTAGTGTTGGGATATTTCAATGTATCAACTAGAACTGATAGGGATGGTTATGAGACATGTGTTGGTCCCCTTGGGTCTGGAACTGTGAATCAGAATAGCACCAAGTTCTTTGACTTTGCAAGAAGTCATGGACTTAGGGTGGCTGGTTCATGGTTTCAGCGCCCACAGGTTCCTTGATGGAGTTGGTATTCCAACACTGGTGGTGTGGCAAAGGAGATTGAGCATTTGCTTGTTAATGGTCACTGAAGATGATCCAGGACTGCAGGGTCGATCAGAGTGCTCGGGTTCCTCAATACCCACCAAAGGCTTGTGGTAGCAACTCTGAAGTTGGAACTTAAATCCAGGAGAATGGCACTGTGGGAGAAAATAATTATATTAATGTACTCTCAATTATAATTGTTGCTGGTGTTTTATCAATTTAATTTTTATCTGGTAATGTCAGTTATGCTTCCTTTTAGCCAAGAGTATTTTGACCTAAATGTTGATAAAAGGAATGTCTTGCTCTGGAACAAAGTGACCTGGTTGATAACACCAAGTTTTGCCATGATTACGTCATTCGCTTTTCACCGCGAAGACACGTATTGCATTTTGAATTATTTTGGCTATAGGCTTATCAGCCCCCTCCACTCCCCATGAAAGCATATAAATACCAGGAAATGTAATCTTGGTTTAGGCAAGTCATTGTAGATGCTTACCATCTCAGTGGGCGACACTCCTTGGTACCAAGTTAAAATAAAATTATCTGATGTACCTTAAAATTCGGACTATTAGCCACAACTGTTTCCCTCAACTTCAACCTCTGTGGCTAAAATAACGATGCGGCTTGTTTATGGATTTTTCCGATGTTGCGGGTTTTCCCGATGATGCGTTCAGGCCAAATCAAGTTTTCAACAGTCTCCAGTCTATGTTTAGATTCACATTAGGTTTCAAAACTAGTTTTGACTCCGTGAATTCAAAACTCACTGTAAAAGTGTGCTAGTGATAACTGTTTACGGTTTTTTTTCCTCCAAATTTACACATGGCCTTTACACACACGAAACATTCAGTTAATCGCCCTTGCGCAGACAACTTCCATCATGCCGAAAACATGACGCAATGCTTACGATGCAGCTTTCAAATTTAAGGCGATCAAACTAGCTGTTGAAAAGGGAAACCGAGCTGCTGCCTATGAACTTGGAGTCAATGAATCCATGATCAGATGTTGCAGAAAGCAGAGGAGCGAACTTTCTCACTGCAAAAAGTCAACAAAGGCTTTCATAGGTAGGAAATGCCGATGGCCCGAACTGGAAGACGAACTTGAAGACTGGGTTAACACACAGAGAGTGGATGGTCGGGGTGTTTCTACTGTTCAGATTAGACTCAAAGCAAGATCGATCGCTGCAGAAAAGAAAATAGAAGAATTTCAGGGTGGGCAGTCATGGTGTTTCAGATTTATGAAACGCAAAGGTCTTTCTGTCAGAGCACGAACGACTCTGTCAACAACTCCCTCCTGACTTCTAAGAAAAAATCGCAAACTTTCGGAACTACATGCAGGAGAATATAGCAGAGAACTTCATTGCTCCCCAGGACATAATTAATATGGATGAGGTCCCTCTGACCTTTGACCGACCTCTCAATCAGACTCTAAACAAAAAAGGCGAATCGTCCATCTATTTAAAAACAACTGGTCACGAGAAAACCAATTTTACTTGCGTCCTGAGCTGCATGGCATTCGGAGAAAAACTTCCACCAATGGTCATATTTAAACGCGTTACGTTGCCAAAAGGAGAAGTTTCCAAAAGGAATCGTTATTAAAGTGAACAAGAAAGGGTGGATGACTGAAACGCTCATGAAGACGTGGCTCACTGAGTGCTACGGCAAGCGACCGCGAGGGTTCCTCCACCGAAACAATGCCATGTTGGTTTTGGACATCATGAAGGCCCACATTACTGATACCGTAAAATAAACAGTCAGATCGACTAACTCCATCCCAGCAGTGATCCCAGGTGGCACGACCAAATATCTTCAACCTCATGATATCAGTGTTAATCGTGCTTTCAAAGTAGCATTGCGTGTCGAATGGGAAACATGGATGACCAGTGGCGAAAAATCTTTCACCAAAACTGGACGTATGCGACGAGCAAGCTTCGCGGAAGTCTGTCAATGGATTTTGACAGCGTGGGGAAAAGTAAAACTATCTACGATCGTCCACAGCTTTCGCAAAGCTGAACTCTTGTATGTTGCAGACGACAGAGAAGCCACCAGCCAGCAAGACTCGGATTCATCTGACGGTGAAAAAGAGGCCGGGGTCAGCGATGCAGCCATAGCAGAAGAAGCTGTGCTTCTGTTGTTAAACTCCGACACTGAAGACGAAGCTTTCAGTGGCTTCAGTGGAAATGATGACGACGACGAATAAATGTGACTACCGGTATTTTTTGATTGTGTGCATTATTGTGTATCTTTGGTGTTGCTGTATTTTTATTTTTGTGTCGCTTTGTCACTGAATTTATGATTGAATTGGTGCTTTGCGCGCGTCTGACAAGTTTCTGTGGCTGTGGAGTTTCTCACTTTTTGTGGATAATTTTCGGACGTTTTTGCGCTTGTTTTTTTTTGTGCAACATTTGCGGCTTATAAACCAGTGCGGATTGTGTGTGTTTAAATTCCAGATTTTTTAAAAAAAAATTCGGGGATGCGGCTTATATAACGATGCGCTCAATGGTCCGAATTTTATGGTGACGTACTTTCCGTTGTGGACAGTGAATTAATTGTGGCTTTCATTTGAGTAACAGGATTTACATCGAGTTGGATAAAACATTAGCTACAATATTCTACAACAATTGGTGCCGTGACACGGAGGCACTAAATCCCTGGAGGCAGTCCATGGTCCGGTGGGACGGCGAATGCCAACGAGATGCCATCCCTGATGGCAGGGCTGTTCTTCGTGGGTTAACGTACTTAGAACAAAGGAAATGACATGTCAGAGAATTTTATTGATAGGCCTGATGGGATCCTTTGGTTTGGGTCTCCTGCGGTTCCAGTCCACTGCGGTTCGAGTCCACTTTAAGCCTGCGGGCTGAATAGAGATCAAAGATCTCTGTACGGGGAGTTCGAGTCCTCGCCGTACCTTGAGTGAGTTCGCTACTCGGCTCACTGTGCCTTACAGCAAAAGGACGGGGTTTCGAGTCCCACCTCCGCAAGGAGAAGTCTTCGAGTCCCAGATCTCGCTGTGTGATAAAGTGTGATTGTTATGTGTATGTGTGTGAGGGTTAATGTGGGTCAAACAATAAGTACTATATAGTTGCTTTATTACAGTGCTGGCCAGCATTTATTGTATTTTGAGCATTTATTGTATTTTGTGCATTTATTGTATTTTCGCAACATTGAAGTGCATACTATATGGTATTTGTGAGCTGTTAACAGTTTGAAAGATGGGAAATGCTGTTAAAGAGTGATGAGATTGTGTATACCAAAGCGACATGCCACAGGCCACGCAGAGGGACATGCGCGAGATATCGTTTTGATAAATACGGACAAGATTCTGTGAGAGACGTTGCAAATTGGTGCGTTTGGTCGATGAACAGTAAATGCCTTTTCCTGAGAATGGTACGTTTGATCGGGATTGTTTGAATCACCTGAGGAAAGTTCTAGAGGGAAATGAAGAGGATCAACGAGGAGCCAGAGGAGTACTTAAAGAGGAGAGAAGGGAGTGCAGACACAACGCAGAGATAGGGCTCCTCTTGGTGACAAGTTCAGAGTGCAGACCCGATCCAGAAAGGCCACGGAGGCTGCGAAGAAAGGAAATTAAGAGGTCAGGGGCATGCAAGCAATATATCGAGCAGCGTCATATTGAGACTGAGTTCCGACCCAGATCAACGGGCAAGGAAATGGTTAAGTGGGAAATAGATATGTGTTATGAATGTTTGTTGAGTTACCTGTTTGTATTTCTGTTTGTTCATTGTACTCACTGGAAGTTTGCTTGCTGTGAAATTGTTGCATGGTATTGTGTGTAGGTGTTACGGATTCGTAGGGAGTTACCTCTTTGGACGGATTTGTATGCGCACTGATTTGCATTGATCTGCATGTGTTGCTGAGTGAGTGGATAACGAAATGGAACATGTGCGAGTCCAATATATTTCACTGGAATAAAACGTGCTCTATTGTGTATTGTGACCTGTGAAGCTTGTGGGAGTGCATGTGTGACGGAACAATGGAGATAGAGATTGGTCGTCACCGTGATTGTGAAGACTTTGGTTGAGGTGAGGTGCACACACCGAATCCAGAGGAAACGAGGAGACCGATTCTGCATGTGTTGTTGATTCATTGTGCGGGGCAGATGTTGTTGAGAGTGTTTTTACCAGATCGACAGGTGTCGATCATATCACAAATGGAAAATGGATTTCAGACATTTTTTTTCTTCTTCACTGTTATTCTATGCAGAATCATTTTGATGAAACAGTATGAATCGTTATAGATGCGCCACCGCACATCTGCCTTCCCCTCCTCACACCTCACACGGTCATCCTTTCCCCCACCCCTCCTTGCTCCTCCACCCTCCTCTCCTTTCTCCTCCACCTCTTCACTGTCCACGATCTCTCTCCCACCCCTCTCTCCCATTTCACCCCACTCTTTCTTCTCCCTCCGCCCCCCCTCTCAGTTTTCCCCTCATCGAAGCGATGAGTGGTATTTGCTGATATATATATATATATATATATATATATATATATATATATATATATATATATATATATATATATATATATATATATATCTTCTTCTTTTTCGGCTGCTCCAGTTACGTGTCGCCACAGCGCATCATCCGTTATGATCCCCATAATGATTTGGCACAGGTTTTACGCCGGATGCCCTTCCTGACGCAACCCTGGTCCCCTCTTACAACACAGGGATGATATATATATATATATATATATATATATATATATATATATATATATATATATATATATATATATATATATATATATATATATACATTCGATTCTTGAATGCAAAGCTGTTCTAAGATTTTTAATAGAGCGGGAAGTCCATCTGGTATTACGGACTAACTAAAGGCTCCTTCGTTCACCACTGTTCTGTCTTGATGCTGTTCTGTCTGTGTGTGTGTTGTGTACAGAGCCTTGTGGATCTGAAAACGCCATAAAACTTAAAAGAAGAGGCAAAAGACCCCTCTTCTCAATATTCAGCAGAGCAATGGGTGCAATTTTAAGAATGACAGCACAATTTTCACACACGTTTTTGCATGACACGACAGTGTCAAGTGAGCAATGTCGTAAGGGTGTGTGTGTGTGTGTGTGTGTGTGTGTGTGATGGTTGGCATCTGTATATGTGGGTTTCTGAAAGTGGAACAGAACCCTACCAGGTCTTGAAGTATTCACCTTCATGGTGGGTGAGTGTACTGTATATATCCTGGCAAGGGAAGGGTACCTGCCGGGTCTCTCCTCCCACCCATTCCCCTCTCTCCTCCCATTCCTTCCCCTCCCTTCTCCCACTCCCACCCCTTCCCCCCTCCTCCCACCTCCCCCACCCCCACCCTTCAGACTCTCACTCCATCCCTTCCCCTACCTCCGAATTCTCACCTCACCCCTTCCCCTCTCTGCAGCCTCCCAACCCACCCCTTCTCATCCCTCCAGACTCCCACCCCACCCCTTCCATGCTCTCATCCCATCCAATTCTCTGCCTCCTCCCCCCTTACCCTCCTTCCTCCCACTCCTCCCACCCCACCACACCTCTCTTTCTCCAGACTCCCACACCCTCCCCATGACAAGTGGTGGTGTCCCATGTGTTTATTAGTTATGAATTGTGAGAAAATGACTGTTTAAAACCCCTGGTAAGGTGTATCGTGGTTTAAAAGAACATGCAATCCCATAAAGTTTTGTTGCGAATATCCTGGGGAGCTCAGAGGAAAAACGTCACAAGCAAACAAACAACGTCTTATTCACTTTTTGTGTAAGATATCATCAACCTAAGCTCCTAATTAAATTTAAAAAGATATGAAAGCAGATCACACAAAAAGGGGGGAAAAAACAATCTCGTATTAAAAAAAAAAATCCATGTTGACCTCAATAATAATTGGCTGGTTGAATCCAGTAACCTGACGTATAAATCCTCTTGAAATTTTAAGTCAATCAGATGAAAATTGAAGATTTTAGAAATCTCACCGAAGCTGTTGACTTTTCACCGACTGTATGTTGACCTCATAAACAATAGGCTTCGTCCTTATGAGAAACTCTAGCATGTGGTGAACTTTCGTGAAGATCGGTTTAACATTGTGACCTGTAGGCGATAGATAGACAAACAGACAGACAGAATAACAAAATCGAGTGACCAATATTCTTGAAAAATCTTCGATTTTGCAAGTAACAAACAGAGAGGGGTGAACACATAACCTCCTTCAGCTTCGGTGGTGGAAGTCATGAGAATTTACAACATGATGCAGATGAAACAGTAATTAAAGAACAATAATAAAATGACAATATCAACATGGATAACAGCCACATGCAAAATTTATATCTCTGAATGAAATTTGTACGAGAATAATGGCACAAAAATGAAAATATATTGGGATTGACAGACGAACACAGAATTATAATTAACAAACTTCTTTCTTTGCCCAAATCCAAAGCCTATGTTCTGGCTGATATTTCTGTCAGCTTTTCACATCTCCCGGAAAGCTCAAAATCTTCAGCAATCTAAACATTGAAAGTGCAAAACAATCTCTACATCCAATTTCCACCACAAAAAAAAACTCCACGGATCAACCCGAGCGTTTGTATTCTGCACGTATAGCTTCATAAGGGAGGTTTTTTTTTCCCCCTCTTCCATCTGCTTCGTCAATCCATTCTTCCAAAGGTACAGTTAACTCAAACATATTGATCTTTTTTGTGGGAGGTCAATTTGATCAACATATCAGGACAAGTTGGTTTTAACTATATATCTGATGAAACAGCCATCCTGGATCCTAAATTGTTTTGTACATCATACCTTCTGGGCCCCGATGCCTCCTCATTTCCATTCAAGAGAGGGATGCTACCGAGGTTTGTCCCCCTCTTTCAATAAATAAATCTTTCCACAATGTAACAAAATACTCTACTGTTCTCTGATGGGTGGGACACATCCCCAATTTAATAAAATGAAAAAAATATTTATGATGGTGAAAAGAGTGACATACTATTTCTCATGCCACTGATCATGCATGTATACAGTACATGATCAAGTGTACCTCTTTTGCAATGTATGATACTTAAAATGCAGTTGTCACTTTTCTTCAATTTTCGTTGACACAGGTTGGCTGGTGACAGCAGAACATTGGAAGGATATTTTAACACAAAGCTGTCTGTGCAGCCTCAACCCTCCAGAAAATTTCCCAAGGCAGCTTCCTCCCCACCAGTTGATCCCAACGTCCCCAAACACCTTGCAGCCTCTGCTGCTTCTGCAATACATAGTTTTCTTCCTTCTCTCACCTCAGCTTTCATAAAACCCTGCTTTAAATCTTTGTTGCAATGTGACCAAAATAAGTTCAGTTTCCAACCACGGTCTTGTTTTCCTGTCTGCAATACCCATAAAATGTCTTTGGAATGCAACACCCCGTGGCTGTGAAGTGAAAAGCAATTGGTTCACTGTGTCTGTCTGTCTGTCTGTCTGTCTCAGGGTGTCAGCCTATGATCGAGGAACTACTTAATTTCAATTGATTGTTATCTTTTGAACACCGTGGAACACCAATATACAGATCGTGCTCAGAAACGCAAAGCAAGAGTTTCAAAAGATCCGGTGTTTAAGCGTTGAGGGGAATAGAGAGTGGAGACTTTCCAATGGAGAATAGAGACTTTGTGTCCTTTTTGTCAAGATTCCATTTCCTCCTTTTTCTAAAGGTAAGGTGTTCCATGAACGCTCTAGTTTATACAACAGGCTAGGCTCATGTATAAAATCGATGAAAAAGGGCAACAGGATTACAAACTACCAAAGGGTATGGCAGTGGAATGGGCGTACGCAAGCAGGAAAGGAGTAATAACACCAAAACAGAGGAACAGATTAGCCTGGAGAGGCAATTGCTTACAACCTGCTTTGCTTTGCATGTTGTTGGCAATGCCCCCCTCCCCCTCCACTTCCCCGGACAGGAGTATCGTGAAAAATAATTCGCGTGTGGAAAGTAGAATGTGGATGTACATGGGTGTACACATGTGGGAACTCGAGCAGCACTGGGTAAAATCGCATACCTCCGCCAGGCCGAACAGTTTACGTTTTGGATTCCGGAACTTAACTGGTCAGATCTGCATCCGGACCTTAACCAAAACCTCATCAGCTTGTTCTTGTCACCTACCCAACTCATTTACTAAATTTTGTCATAAGCTGTCCAAAACTTTTTGAAATATCATGCCAGATATCGTGTTTAAACCCTTCTCTCAATGGTGAAGATTCACTTAAAAGTATCGGATTCAAATCTGGATCGTCACTAAAATCGAATCAATTTGTCCACGTCATACATCCAGCCTGTTCACCAAGTTTCGTCCAAATTGGTCGATAACTTTTTGAGATATCCTGTTCACAGCCAAACAAATAAATAGGAGTGAAGACATAACCTCCATCCACCTTCGGTGGTGGAGGGAATGATGGGCAGCACATTCAAAGGACTGAAGTGATGAGCACGAGACAGTAGACACATGGAGATGATTCCACAATTGGGAATCATGATGGGCAAATGAATGTAGCAGTTAATCAGCCTGGATTTGTGAAAGGGTAACCATTCGAAAATTTCTTGGGGGAGTTGTTTGTAACCTCGTGTGTCGACGTGAGGGTTGTGGTAAGAGATAGCAGGAGGAACAAGGCCAGAGGCAACCTTGATTGGGGATGATACCATTGGTGAAGGAAACATAGAAACATGAAAAAGCCATGCTGTCGATTCCATCATGATCACAATTTAAGAAGGAAACACTCAAATGAGAAATGGCTATGTGGTTCATTCCATCAATGACACCAATCCTGATGGAAATACCGAAATCAGAAATAGCCGTGTGGTCCATTACACCACCATCATACTTTGCTGTTGTTCAACAGATTTATTGTGTGTGTATGTATGTATGAATGTGTATATATATATATATATATATATATATATATATATATATATATATATATATATATATATATATATATATATATATATATATATATATATATATATCGTTACGAATTTGGGAATTCGATTGCACACAACATTCAGGTTCCTTTAGTCAGTTATGTCGATAAGTGCTTGTTGCCGAGATAGCTCACCTTCCATTGTTTAATGGGCAGAAATCGATTAAGTGTGCTGCGATTTAATTTAATAGTTAGGGAGCGATCATAACACAATGGAGACGCCCTCCCCCTCTTCTGCGAAGAGGAAGAAGAGCCCTCCCATCTGAATCACGGGATGTAAACAACTCCCCCCACCAGTGGTTGAGCGGGGGAGGGGTGGAGGAGGATAAGGAAGAGATTCTCTGCTGGTTGTTCAGTAGAGCTTCGGCTTCTGCTTGGTTAGGGTTGAAGCTTTTTGGAAAGCTTTTTGCTTCGGCTTGGCTTTTCAGCAGGCCTTCGGGTTCTGCTCGGCTCAGAGTTCTTGGACCTCGCTTTGTTCAGCCAAAGAGTTGAGCTGGTTGCTCTGCTGGCTCTTCTTGGTTCATGGAACTCTTTGTTCTCCGCGTGGTTCCCGGCTTGGTGTGACTCATCGGCCTCATCTTGGAGGTGGTTCTTCGAGATAGTGACGCATCGACTGGATGGATCGGCGCCTCGTCTCACCAGCATGTGTTGAGAAGCGCGAGAGGATTCGCTGGAGCTCGGGAAGGATCGCGGCTCACGGCGATTGGATCCAGCTCGTTCTCGCTGGAGCCCGGGTCCGAACTGCTTGAAGACCACACGAGGTGGAGAGGTTCGAGATAGGTTCTGGGTTTCAGCTCATCTGTCCTCCGAGCTGGAGTCCGTTATTAAAGGCCTCAGCCACCATTTCTTGGGTGTGTGTGCGTACGTGTGTCCGTGGGCCCATCTAATAAGTAGGAAATTGTTAAGTGCTTTGTGTGCTGTAAATGATCGTATTGCATTTCGTATAGTCGGTATAGTTCTGCTCTTACGTGCTTCCCCAGTTCCCCATTATTATTAATAAATACCCCAATTGTTAAATGTTTTCAGCTCGTCGCGTCGATTCTTTCATTGACTGAGCATTTCTTGTGTTGGTAATTAGAAAGCCATTGGTTTGCCGTAAAAGGGGGACATTTGGACCGACGGTTCTCGGCGATTAAGCCGCTCGGAATCGCGCACGGGACAGGCTCGCCTCGGCGGTTTGTTCCGTACGAGTTCCGTCGAGGGTGGAATACCCCGGTAGTTGGATCACGTGGGTATTTAGGTACATTGAAGATTGGCAATCGCCCTACCCCACGTGGTCTGCCTATTGGCGTATTTCGGTTCTTGCACAAGGACCCATCGGCCTCGGAGTTATCCGGGCGGCGATCTATATTCCGGGCGATCGGTCGGGCCGACTAGACTTGCGGTTACGTCAGAGCAGTCAGTTCGCGGTCACCGGCACTGTAACAATATATATATATATATATATATATATATATATATATATATATATATATATATATATATATATACATATATATATATATATATATATATATATATATATATATATATATATATTGGGAGGGAGTGTGTGGGAGGGTTTGTGTTGTTTTGATGTAAGATCATTATTTTAGGTCTCAACATAAGTAGCTAGTTAGTATTTGTGATGAACTTACACTTCTACAAACCGTTCTGCCTTTATTTTATTACTGTCTATATCATCGATGCAGATGACTATAATTTAATCACCGTGATTTTACGATGTCTTTATAATCCACATAGTTCACTTTCAAGTCGGTTTCCCTCCAAGTATTTTTCACCAATTGTCTTTGTCAACTTCTGAGGATATATATATATATATATATATATATATATATATATATATATATATATATATATATATATATATATATATATATATATATATATATATATATATATATGTCCATTGGGACCATACTCTGTACAGAGCATTGGTGCTGCCGAAGCAGTCTCCTTGGCTATTGGGCACAATCCTGGACAGGTCGCCACTCTGACGCAGGATACTTGAATGATTCGGTCATCCCAGCAAGCTGGTACTCATTCTGCCGACCTCGGAAGGATGGCAGGCTGAGTCAACCCCCTGGTGAATTAATTCAGCGGGCAACGAGGCTTGAGCTCAGGACCCTCGGATCCCAAGCCGCCACCCTAACCACTGAGCCAACACCAGGCTACTATATATATATATATATATATATATATATATATATATATATATATATATATATATATATATATATATATATATATATATATATATATATATAGTATATCTTAACAACCTGGACCTTTTCAAGTTGTTGCCATATCCTTCAATTTTTGTTTTGCTATTTTTATCCTTTGTCTCCACTATTCACTCTCCATAATCATCTTTCAATCTCCTTTCATAATTCCCACCCCCCCCCCCACCTCCTGCCAAAGCCTTGATCTGTAAATTAATTTCTTCCCATTCTACCCTTCCCCACCTTTCTTATTTTTCCATAGCCTTTCCACTAATCCTCTTCCTCAACACATCCGCTCCCTAACCACGGCCTGGTATCGAGCGCAAGAGGGCGAAGAGTCGATCCATCTTCCCTGCCTTTCGGACCATTCTCTATTCCCCTCACTCGCTTAAACGCCGTCTATTTGCAGCCACCTTGCGTCTAAACCAGACACTGCAAACAAGAGAGAGAGAGAGAGTGCGAGAGAGGGCGAGAGAGGGTGAGGGAGAGGGAGAAGGAGGGAGAGTGAGAGGAAGATCGTGAGGGAGATTAGAGAGGGAGACAGAGACAAAGAGAGACAGACATACAGACAGAGGGAAAGAGAGAGAGAGGAAGATAGAGAGAGAACGGTTCAGCAAGCCAGCGTGCCACAGCCTGTGCCTCGAATGAAACGCATTCTCCTGTTCACGGACCTCTCCAACATTGCGAATTTGGTTTTCTCTTTATCCTCGGACCCCTGTTCCTACTTGAGCCACTTTTCTGCCTTAAATGACAGAAACCCTCAAGGTGTCTGCAAAATTGTGCTTGTTCAAGCGTACGGTCCATGCGGACTCAGTGGGGATCCAGCGCGCTCCACACCGCGACATTGCGCCGCTTGATGGTATCAAAGTGAGCAGGAAAGCTCTTCCCGCTGACTTTGATTTCGATTTCCTTTGCTTTCTTTTATGGTTGTCTCTTTTCTTTTTGTCACCAAAGCTGTTGCCCAATCCATCACAGTGGTTCAATTGCTCTAACTACTATAGTTTGCAATAACCACTCCAAGACATAGGGATATCTGGATTCCGTGATTGGACGGCTTCGAGAACCAGGGGACGTGTGGAACGCTTGGTTTGCCTCTTCTCCAGCCTTCAGGGATCTATTTGACCGTCACTGTAAGTTTCCCGCCTTTTCTCTCTCACCTTGACAGGTGATCCGCGTGCGCCGGGCTCTTACTTTACCTTTATTTGTGCCATGTCGATGTATCCACACATGTGAATTTGAACGTGTCTTGTTCTTAGAGATTCACCAAACCATCATTCTCATTAGAGCTCCATCAGTGTAAATAGGCTCGATGGACGCGTGTTTCGACCGCTTTCACTCAGGAGGACAAACACATCGGCTCGTACTGCTCAGCCGATACAGAGAGAACTGTGAGATCCTACAGATTGAAACCTCAACACCCAAATTAATTGCACTTGATGTTAAATCTGCAACAAAACGCAATGGTGTTAAAGAGCCGTTTGGGGGAACGGAATATGACAGATATAGAGGACATGGTGATGTATAAACACTTGCTTATTGCCCGTTTCTCAAGCAGTGGAAAACTGTGCTGATATTTTCTGAGCAGGCTTATAAAGAGAAAAAAAAAAGAGTCCAATTTACCGTTTGAACTTCACAAAATCCAGAGGACGCAGTGTAATCTGACTTTCGAGATAGAAGATTAGACACACAGACTTCCTTTTGAGGATTTGCATGCTGGGTGCGCATTCAGAATGTCAATCGCCTTGCACTCCTCAACGAAGTCTTCAAACTGTTGGGGAAGTTTACGTTAAACTCACAGTTGCACCAACATGCCACCCTTACCACCACGCCAACAACAGCCTTGTTTCCGTTTGTGTCTCTGAACTGGCCGCGCAGGAGTATAACACCCTGGGGAGCGCACTGAGCACAGCAACCTGCGTTTCAGCTCTGGAGATGCAGTGTGGTGAACGGCGACTCTTCGGGCTCCCCTCACCATAATGCGGGTCCCTTTGCCTCTCCTTCTGCTGCTCCTATTCCAGTCTCCCCACCGTTGGTCAACAAGGATATTTGTATCTGCAGACTCCATCATCCATATTGGTGAGGGAAGGAAATGAAAGGATGAGTGGAAGACTTATTTTATTTTATTTTATTTTTGATTTTTTTTTTTTGGGCGGGGGGTGTTGGGGTTGGGGCTACATGCAGTATCGATTGGTGTTTATGATCTGTCTTGTAATTTTTCCTCTCTGTATCCAGTTGTACTCTCAGTATCATGAGAAATATTTGAGGTTTCGCATGATGCATGATATGGTGAGAATTTTTTTAGATGTAAAGATTGGATTGTGTGGAACGAACAGCTGATTGTACCCTTGGAATGAGTCAAGACTGGTGTTTGCACCATTTTGTTCATAGCCACGCACCAAATAGCCAGCCATGTGAATATCTGCTGATATTGCCACATGACCTAGCAGGTTTTATTCATTAGCACCAAGTGCTGAAACATTTTCCCATCATTGAGATGTCACCCTTTGACAAGAAGCAAACTTATCACTACACGTGCAGCCCGTTCTGGGTCGCGTCCATATTCGTAAGGCACGAACACACACACACACACACACACACACACACACACACACACACACACACACACACACACACACACACACACACACACACACACACAAGCAGAACTTTCTTCTCTCTGCCACACCTCGTGATGTATTTGATTTGAATTCTTAAAACAGTGTAATTGCAACATGTCTACCCAGTAAAACACATGTTGATGTTATCTTAACCTCCCTTTCCTCTCTCTTCTGATTTTACAATGCTCTTCTCCATATTCTTAATCTTCCTTCTCATAATGTTCTTCTTCGTTCTCCTCCCTTACTCTTAGTCTTCTTTTATTTTCTTCTTCTTCTTCAGCTCACAAACTCAGCGGAGAGTAGGGGAGGTGGGTTGGTTGGGAAAGGTGTTCGCCCACAGTCTTCAGTCACCTGAGAATTAAATATCAGTCATGTGGGTTGGCAGGAGAGCTTTCAGGTGTGCGCACTCACCGCTGAGCTGTCCAGCCTGCGCTTGAATCTTCACGAAGTGATAAACAATCATCTGGGTGTTTTGCAAGCAGGTTCATTCATTAATATGTGTCGTCCCAAAATCCCATGTTGTCCTTCATGGAAAGGAGGCGAACTGAGGCCGACACCCTGGCCAGATTTTGAAGTCCTGCACATATCCTGTGTCAGAGTGGTGACCTGTTCAAAATTGTAACCCCCTAGCCAATGAAACTGACTCGGCAGCCTTACGGCGTGAAGAGGATAAACAAACAATAATGGGAGTTGGAGGAGTATGGTCGTGTTATACAGACAACTCTCTGTTTGAGAACGTCCGATACAAAGAACATCATTTTTGTCCACGTGACTGGCTGATTGATGTCCATTTTGATTTACTTAGGTGGCTTTGTGCTGTTTAATGTCCATATGTGTGCATTATCGTGCTGTACTTACTTTATATTTACTTTAATAATAACTTTACCTCACACTTTATCGATTTTAATTCTCCTAAATGACTCTTTACATTGTTTTACCCATTGATATGGTGTTATATATGTTGGTTTCAATCAAATTATAGTGTGTTCCGGTTTCAGAATAATTTCGCTTTGAGAACAGGGGTCAAGAAACAAAACTCGTTCTCAATCCGGGAGTTATCTGTATATATCCCATTATCTTGACCAAATCTTATATATATATATATATATATATATATATATATATATATATATATATATATATATATATATATAAACACGTAGTTGTATTTTCTGTCTGTCTGTCCATTGATAGAATCGGCCCCACCAGTAATAATCCTGTCGTATTGCATACCATTGGAATCATCTTTGTAAATGGGGATGCAAGAAAACATTTTCAAACCTTCAGGGTAGGGGGTTCAGGGTGGGGGGAAAACCCCAATTCTCTCTATGCAAATGTGTAACGTTTAGCTCCACCTGGTGGTAGGCAATATCACAAATCATCTTATCGATATCACCAAGCTCACAATTCTGGTATCCAAGAACCAGTCTCGAAATGTTGTCTATCCAGAGGCACTGCAGTCATCATTATTGTGTAGTATGTATTGTCTTACTGTGTCGTATTATTCCTTGTTTTTTTCATATTAAACACTGCACATATTGTATTAATCATTACATTATTATTATAGTCTTGCCTGCTGAATTATATGTGATGATACATAGTGCTTAATACATTGTAGTAATACATGGAATTATACATAGTACTTGGCTCTCTTTTTATAAACTCTAAATTCCTTCCACACAAGGTGCTGGTATCTCCGCTAGCTCTTGGGCTGCTTGCTAACGGAACATTCCCCGGATCTATTCCTACAATTTGCTCTCAGCTCATAAGCTGACCGAATACCTTGAGCCTCCAATAGAATATTGAAATAACGGTTTTTTTATTTTTATTTTTAGAAATGGATGATAAATTATTCCCAAGTTGCCACGTCAAAGCATCGATCATTCTCCATAATGAATCTCACACATGCAATGTGAATTACATTATTGAATGCTGCAATCCTCCTTTAACAGAAACGTCTTTTATTCCTCCACCTCTGCTATTTTTTATTATCGCTTTATTTACTTTATTTACCTTTACTCATCATTGCAAAACAAATCACTAATTTTCTGCTCTGACATTTCACCCTCTAAAACATTTCATTTAAGTTTTGCTGCCAATTTGAATGATCCGCATTGTAACTTTGCATCTGTGACATTGAAATTCACCTGGCAAACTCTGTATCGGTGATGCGTGCCGACAGAAGCATACTCGTCAGCCTAAGAGCATGAGATATATAGTTTACTGTGGGTTTATCTTCGGAAAAGAAAACAACAGAACGATATTTTGACTGAATCCAAAGCAGTTCTTTGATTCAATAGCTTTGAAATAAACCAGTGTCGTTTGTGCATTCAAATATTCACAGCTGAATGAATCAAAGAAATAATTATAATCAAATGTTTGGACCCTGAATGACTAAATGGTAGAACGATGGAATTTTGGAATGGTGGAGAAGTGGAACGTTAGAATGGTAAAACTGAGAACACAATACGAAGAATTGGCTGAAGAGTCAATATACGTAAAATGCAATCAATTTGAAAAATGAAAAAAGAGCAATCAAGGAGAAATTAAACATGGTTAATGCAAGAAAATTACAATCAAAGTGAAACACAATTTTCTTTAAAATGTGCTGAGATGTATTTTTACCCTCGCTGAAGGAGAGGGTATTGCATTTAGGTCCGTTTGTTTGTTTGTTTGGTTGTCCACACATAACTTTCGTATTTTTCTCCACAACCACTTGTCGGATTGAGACAAATTTTTCACCATTTGTGCGACAACTCATATAGAATGTTGTAATGATAACTATGACATCATAGGACATGTTGTGTGGCAGCCATATTGGAAAAACGGGAAAAATTTGGGCCTCTGTATCTCTGAAGCTGCACAAAGGAAAAAATTTAAACTTGGCAAAGAGGAAGTACTTCTCATGCGGAATGAGTGTGATTTTTTTTATGACATCATAGGTGCCTTCATTATGATGGCATAATTACATATGTAGAACGCTACGTCCAATTAATTTGAAAAAATTTTTAGGGTCATCTTGGAATAAAAAGGTCCACAATTTTTTTTTGATGATGTCATCAGTCACGTGATTTGCAGCCAATTTTTTTTGTTTTAATTTTAAAAACCTTCAAAATTTTTCTTTGAGTGGCTCAGGCTCCGTCATCCTGAGCGAGTGGTTCATGCTCCATCAACCTGAGAGTGTGGTTCGTGCTCTGTCATTCTGAGAGAGTTGTTGCAAAATAACACCCGATTTATGAGACATTTGCCGTATTAACATATTTTCGAAATTAGTGTGCCAAATTTTTTTCAACCTGTCACACACAGCTGTTTATACAGATTAATGTTTGCGAGCATATCCCTGAAACGTCTATATAATTGCAACTTTGTTTTTTGGTGAAAGCTACTCATGGTTTTTGGGTTGTATACAATATGTCGGTTGTATCCAGTAGTCGGTAATCACACCGACTCCAACCTGCCCTTTCCTGAAAAATTTGCCGATATCTGCCAGGCATTAATGTGTGTGTATTTATATGAGTGTGTTTTGCTCATACAGCATAACATATTCTCTCTGCTGACTCCACTACTCCCACCCCTTTCTTTATTTGTCCCATCCTTGCTCTACCGACTCCCAATACAATGCAGCACCCTCCTCCCACACCTCTCTCACTCTCCCTCCTCGCTGTCTCTCTATGTCTCTGTGTCTCTTTCTCTCTGTCTCTTCCTCTCTGTGTCTCTTTCTCTCTGTCTCTCTCTCTGGACATATCCAGGCAGTGGTTATGTCTGGACGGTGTTTGTCTCCGGAAGCGTCTGTATGGTGTTTGTCTCCGGATGTGTCCAGATGGGTGTTCGTCTCCGGACATGTACAGGAGTTAGTCTGTGGATGTGTGCGGACGAGGAGGTTGTCTCCAGACAGCTTGGCTCTGGATGCATCTAGGCAGTGTTTGTCTCCAGATATACCTGGGCGGTATTTGTCTCTGGGTGGTATTTATCGTATCGTTGGTAGAAAATGGATTTCAGAAATTATTTTGTTTCCATCTTCACTGTTATTGTATGCAGAAGCATTTTGATGAGACAGTATGAATTGTAATTAAGTTCCACCACCTGTCTGCCTTCCTTTCCTTTCACCTCTCGCTGCTTTCTCTTCCCCCACCCCCCTCATTTTCCCTCCCTCCTCACTCCCCCACCCCTCCTCACTTTGCCTCCTTCCTTGCTCCGCCTCCCTCCTCTCTATTTTCCCATCTAATTCCTCACTCTCTCACCACCCCTCTCCCTCTCCCTCTCCCCCTCTTTTACCCCCCCACCACTCAGTATTCCCGTCAGCGAAGCTCCGGGTGGTATTTGCTAGTATATAATATACTAGCAAGTTACCCATCATTGACGGGTTCATTGACGTCTCACCTCAAATGAGTGTAAATTAGTAGAAACAGGAATTCATTATTTAGGTGTATGTGTATATGTGTGGATATATGGATATATATATATATATATATATATATATATATATATATATATATATATATATATATATATATATATATATATATATATATATATATATATATATATACACAAGCTGAAGTACCCGGTAATACCCAGGAAATTTGCCCTATTTTCCTCACGCTAGTTAGACTGAGGCATTAGTTGTATGGAGAAAATTAGGAAGGCTTATTTTATTCCTCAGATTTATGGAAGGAAGGCTTTATGCTGCCGTAATCCTAAGAGATGTCATAGTTGAAGGCGGCCTTGAGCCAGTCAATGTTTCTAGCAGCAGTGGCAACTGTCCTTGATGTCCTGCCAAAACCAGGACCTAGAAAGCTGGAACGTGAGTTTTGTGCTTCTCTCGCCCGTCGGTTTGACTCTCTCTCTCTCTCTCTCTCTCTCTCTCTCTCTCTCTCTCTCTCTCTCTCTCTCTCTCTCTCTCTCTCTCTCTCTCTCTCTCTCTCTCTCTCTCTCTCTCTCTCTCTCTCTCTCTCTCTCTCTCTCTCTCTCTCTCTCTCTCTCTCTCTCTCTCTCTCTCTCTCTCTCTCTCTCTCTCTCAATTAATTTACAACTAGAACGGGCACTCAGTAGAGCGCATACCTTCGCCAACGCTACATTTCCCCCCACCCCACCCCCAGAAACCGTTGATTGTGAGGGTATTTAATCCCATACCACATCTGCCATCTCATATGTGTTATGATGGCTTAAAAACATTAAATTTTCTGTGTAATATCGTATATCACAAGATTGGGCATTGAATTCACAACATTTTGGCATTGGTTGCATGCAAATTGGATAAAAATCGACCGCACTATGGCAAAATGACGATTTTGACCTTTTCATGACCTCGACCTTGACCTTTGTACTCTTAATTTTGTAATTGGTATTAGAGTATGGGGAACAGAACAGTCAACATTTTGGTGTTGGTTTCATGCAAATCGGATAAGAATTGACCGTGTTATGACTAAAACCGCACATTTTGCAATGTCGTGACCCCCCCCGACCTTTGACTCTCAACCGCTAAGGGTTATTAGGTCATTGTGTCATGTCACATATCACAAGATTTGGCATTGAATTCTGAACATTTTGGCATTAGTTGCATGCAAATTGGATACAAATTGACCGCGCTATGGTAAAAAGACGATTTTGACCTTTTCGTGACCTTGACCTTGACCTTTGACCCGATCGCTCCCAAAATATAATCAAATGGTCCTCGGATAATAACCAATCATCCCACCAAATTTGCTGCGATTCAGTTCAATACTTTTGGAGTTATACGAATAACAAACAAACAAACAAACACACATATTCACAAATAAATAAATACACAGCGATCAAAACATAACCTTCGCAACAAAGTTTGCGAACGTAATTAACAAATACAGTATATAGAGATCTACCCTCGCGAAGATAGTGACAGGTGGCGGCTCGTGTGTTTAATAGTTATGAATTGTGAGAAAATGACTGTTTAAAACCCCCTATTTAGGTGCATCGTGGTAAAAAATATGTGATCCAATAAGTTTTGTGACAATTAACATTGGGAGCTCAGAGGAGTTGCATCACAAACAAATCAACAAACAAACATTTTGCTTTGTTATATGCAGTAGAGATATGTAGACTGTATATATATATATATATATATATATATATATATATATATATATATATATATATATATATATATATATATATATATATATATATATATATATATATATATAATTTTCTGTCTAAATGTATGCACAATGTGTTTAAATAAAATGTATACAGATTTTAATATTCCATAAATAAAATTAAATAGCAGAAGGAGATGCGATGTTGAAAGGAACAAAGGAGTTGAGGTGTGCAGTCGTACCAGATTTGTGGAGCTTAACATTGAGTGGGTAACAAGAAGAAAAGTCGACATCCTACAGTTGCAGCGGAAGGTCAGTGGGTGGATAGAGCACATGGACCTAGACCAAAGAAGTGGTGAAAGAACAGAAAGGTGACAGACCTCCCAGCGATTTGAGAGGAACAGATTTTCTGCTTTGGCCTCATCATCGGAGATTCCAATCGTGTTGAGAGTTTTTCATCATCGCATAGAATCCAGGAGAGGCAGATGTGATGCTGAAGCACTATCTCTTTGTGGAGAGCAGGACTCCATTGAGCTATGGACTCGGGCCTTGTTGGTTGTGAGTAGTTTTGGTTCTGCAATAAATGAATTACATACTGTACGAAGCCCAGACAGTCAGGCTTTGGAGGTCAACTTTGCTGCATGGTCAACACAGGGGACAAAGGACAGAGCACAGACAAAAATATGGTCAGTTTTATTAACCCTTTGAACCCTAGTGGCCGTTTTCCCAGCCACTATTCAAACCTCCACATATCCAAGCGGACAGATTTTTCTCCAGGGAGCCCAGGGTGGGGGAGCCAAAAGTCCAAGGAGCTCAGGGTTCAAAAGGTTGAGGAAAAACATCATCGCAATTAAGTCAACATTCTCCATTGTAATGGTTTAATTTGAAAAATACAATTTCTCAACCGTCATTAATCTGAACATAATGCTACTTTCTTCCATGGAAGTTAAAGCAACAGTTCAGAAGCATGGAGTAGGAGGTAACATCATCAATGACATCATCAGAGAACCACAAATAAAAGGTACAGCTGTGCAGAAAAGGCAGTGTTTTATCAAGCAAAACACCCTGAATACAAACAGAACGTGCAATGCTCAGAAATGACGAGATTCAGAGGAAAAACTACAGGTGTTGACAAAATTATCTCTGGAGGGTTTTAGACTCACACTGCACCTGCAATGCATGTTTTTTATAATATGTTTATTAAATTGGGAAGTTAGTTTTCTTCACCACATGACAACTTACCACACTCAGTCCCCTCAGACTCTGGGAGGTCGGCAGTTTGAACCCCCTGCCGAGTCATACCAAAGACTTAAAATGAGCCCAGATGAAAATACATAGTATGTGCTGCTTCCTCGATTGATGCTCAGGATTTACAAAGGATAGCGCACGGGCAAACTACCACAGGCAACCACTGTGCTGGCTTGATGGGCCTGATGGTCTCCTGAGTTGGGGTTTCTTTGAAGGGAACTCAACATATTGTGCAAATGTGCACTTACCTTTGAGTTGTCTTTCCAGAGTTTGGTTCCAGACCCATCATAAACTATTAGATTGCTGCTTCGCAGGCATATCGTTGCATCACAAATGCGCAATCAATCATGTGGTTACCAAGCTGGGTGTCCCATCTGCAAGCATTAATTGGTGATCTCATGGTGACTTTCAACGAAAAGTAGAAGAGGTTTGGCTGGCCCCCAAGCTAAATTTCAAATTCCTGCCATAAACTGCTGGGAGCAAGTGGTTTGGCCTTGGATTTTCCTTCACACCAGATTGCACTGCTTGCCATGTCAAAGTGTGGTTGCTTTGTGAGCTGTTGCTTCTACAATGTTAATAAATCCATGCCACCATGTACAGTATTTGCATGTCATAAGTGAATGGTCCTCTTCAGCTATGAGGGACAACCATTCCACAGAAGAGCATTTTCATTATACTGTGTAGTGTGTGTACTATATGCAAACTTAGAGGGATAATATTATATATCTGGATACTTAACGCCTGTAACATTGATTAAGGCTAATGGTGGGCTTTGCACAAACATTAATTTAAGAATTTGGATATATAGTGTGATTAGTTCTGTGAAATGGAGTTCATTCCAAAAACAACCCCCAAGGGGAAGGGCATGAGTTCAGAATTTCAAGAATCACTCCTGGACACACGATATAAGCCTCCAGGCATCGCATGTAGAATTAAATCAGGTTAAAATGCAGAGCCTTACAGGATAACACTTCACACTGTTTAAATCCACAAAAAAAACATTGAGGATACCAAGAAGCAGGAAGCAAAGTGAAGCAAGATGCCTCACGTATATCATCCAACACATCAACAGTATCATTATAAAATGGATGAAATCTTAGAAGTGAGAATGCTATGAGATCAGCCTTCAAAGTTTTCCACTGGAAAATCGCATGAGTTCAGAATTTCTAGAATCACACATTGAAGAATATATATATATATATATATATATATATATATATATATATATATATATATATATATATATATATATATATATATATATATATATATATATATATATATATATATTTTCTTCTTCTTCTTTCGGCTGCTCCCGATAGGGGTCGCCACAGCGGATCATCCGTATGATCCGCGTAGTGATTTGGCACATGTTTTACGCCGGATGCCCTTCCTAACGCAACCCTGGTCGCCTCTACGACACAGGGATATGGTACACCTATTTTTACCCGGGGCATACACCGGGCCCAGTACACTGGTACTCACTTTGCCAACCTCGGAAGGATGACAGGCTGAGTCAACCTCCTGGTGTATTAATTCAGTGGCCCAACGGGGCTTGAACTCAGGACCTTTTGGATCCCAAGCCGCTGCCCAAACCACTATGCCAACACCAGGCATATATATATATATATATATATATATATATATATATATATATATATATATATATATATATATATATATATATATATATATATATATATATTGTTGCGGATTTCGCGCCCGCCGGCGTGCGAACGGCCACGTAACTCGAATCGCGGCACGTCGCCCACCGGACGGACAATCCAGTCGTGACCCTCTCGGACTAACGCCGGGAACCAGTCACGGGTGGACCTTTTGGTCTCACCGCGATCGAGCCAATCAGCCCCCGCGTGGGATAGGGTTGCTCGCCAAATTCGACCTACCTAAGTACCCACGCGGAGGGTAGACCGGGCGATCGCACCTCGCCGCAGGTCGACTTCGGACACGGGCCACTTAAGCGACCCATTCCGTACTATCAGAATAACCGAGCGGTGTTATCGTCGACCTCGACGGTTCGATTAATTATCGGGCGTACTCAGCCCACTACCAACCCTTTACGTGAAGCAAGATGAGGGTTCAATGGGGGAAAAGACGAAGCGAAGCGGGAGAACAGTTCAACAATAAAGCACATTTATTCGCGGCACACGGGAAGCACACAAATACAATTCCACCAAATGCACACAAAAAAAGAAAACACAATTCCATTTACACAAAAAGCAAATATAAAAGTGAAAACACAGTGCAGAGCTAATACCGACTACCGAGCACACGGCAACACTTATACAATTCTACTTCACAGACGGCGCCGACAACACATACCCAAAACCAAGGAAAAGAAATACCCTCAAGGATGAGGCGGCCTGAGGCCGAGACCGGGTCGGGCCTACCCGTCTGGTGATGAGACGCGGAGCGGCGATGGCGCCTCACTCCGCGGGCCTCGCGGACAGTGCCTGGCAGGGGGTGGGAACGGGGCCCCCTTGGTCGCACTATCTCAGCGCGGGGGGGGAAACAGGAGGGGTTGCTGATGCTCGGGGTATAGAGGATCTTTATTATCCCTGGTGTGCGTCTCCACCTCGGCCAGGTCGCGCTGCCAGCCTTCCTCGGGCGTGCAGCTCCCGGCACCGTCGCGAGCACCCCCTCGTCTGCCTTCGCCGCTGCTGCCTCTCCGCCTCTGGACTCTCCGACTCTGGACTCCTCTTTGGGCTCTCCTCGTTGGACTCTCCGATCGACTCTCCCCTTCGCGACTCTCTTCAGCTTCTCCAGCTACTGCAGGCTTCGGGCTCCAGACTTCCACACTCGTCCCCTCCGTTCCGACTCCTTCTCGTTGTGGTGACTGACGAACACCGTCCTTTTATCCCCCCGTAGCTTCGCCTTTGACCCCCTCCCTTTGACCTTTCACCTCGCTCCCCATTGGCCCGAGAAAAAGTGGGCGTGAAGGCTTTTGATCCACAAATTTGCATATATCGATCGTTCTGGAGGCGGGGCCAAATCGCCCCTCGCTCACCGATTGGACGGCAAAAAGTGGGCGTGTGTCGTTTTTGATCCGTTTTTGAAGCACAAAATCCGTGATTTTGTACACGCTGTTCGACGCGCGCTCTGCACGAATCCAACACCGGTACCCACAGCGGGGCAAGAACGGTGGCGATGCTACGGTTGTGAGGTGTGACGTGAAGGTCGTGGCGGTTGTGGTGAAGCGGCGTTGTGGTTGGTGGTTGATGTTGTGGTTGTGGTGGTAATCATGGCGGTTGGTCCAAAATAAAGATAGTAAAAGAAAAACGGCTATCCTGAAGAGTCGCAGCACGTATAAATGACATGTATTCCCACTAGACAACGGGTTTGGGCCTAACTACACATGCACTTACCGAGATACCTCACCTAAGGGACCTGAATGGTGGTTTGCGAATCTGGTAACCACAACACTACACCCTCTTCTTATTACCGACTCGTCCCGAGTCGTCAAATTTGCGTGTGCCATCATGTGTAGTTTTCCCCTAGTACATTTTACCTACGGATCCCTGAGTGCGACATTCATGGTATTCGTGTCCCCAAAATAAATAACCTGAGGGCTGCGTAACTACCTAAACAAACTCACTCACACGGACGACTTAAATAAAATTGCCGGCGCTAGACAGACATGCCGGGGGCGCACTCATATTTACAGTACATCTTAACCTTAACTTACAAATTTTACACTAAACCATGGCCCAGGATCATTGAACTCTGCAAAAGAAAAGCAGTTAGCAGGGAGCCAGGCTGCCCACATGTAGTCTCTGGCTCAAAACAATGCAGGTGACAGGGAACGTGGCTGGCTGCTCACACGCAGTCCAAGGCCTTCCCTTTTGAACTGAACTCAGTGAACCACAACGGTGCTTGGGCTGCACAAACGCAGTCTCCGTGCCAGCTCAAGTGGCACACGCAATGAGCACAACGAATGGATGCATGAACGGTTTGAACTGAATGCAGTGAACCACAACGGTGCATGGGCTGCACAAACGCAGTCTCCGTGCCAGCTCAAGTGGCACACGCAATGAGCACAATGAATGGATGCATGGACACAAACACGGTGCACGGGCCGCCACTGCAGGCCCATGTTGTAGCTGCCAACAGGGCAGTTCTCGCAGCTTGCAAACTGTTGCCTTGATCCTGGCGCACATGGAATTGAACAGGGGGGGCAAAGCAAAAATTGAACAGGGCTGGTGAACGTGGGCAGTGGGCATGGCATGGCAAAGGTGATCAGGCAAACACAGCCCGCAGAAGAAGGAGGCCGCTGCAGGCAAACACAGCCGGCAGACGAACTGGCCGGAACAGGCCTCGAAGAAAAACAGCCAGCAGATGAACTGGCCGGCACAGGCCTTGCAGAAAAACAGCCAGCCGGCAGACGATCCAGCCGGCACAGGCCTTGCAGCACAGCAGCTGCAGATGAAGCTGGCCAGCCTTTGCCGTTCAGTGGAGGTTGGTGGAGGGAGTGCGGTGGTGCTGGCCACTTGGAAGGCGGGCTCGGACCTACCTACCTGTCTCCCTCCCACCTATCGCCTTTGCCTGTCACTGTACATACCCACTCCCTTAATTTGTCAAACCCCAATTTAGCCCCAACTTATTTTTTTTTGTTGTTTTTATTTTTACTTCCCCACTATAAATCGTCCCCTAACCCCCTTTATCGTCCTTGTTCGGCTAACCTATTCTGTCACCTAGCCTACTCCCAACCCCTACGTTCCCTTCCCGGAGGGGAACAAGGGAGAGCTAGCGTCCTGTGCCGAGGCCCAACTCAAGCCTCAGAATGGCCTCCCCAGAGTTCGGCGATCTAACCCAAAGTGGGTCCAGCGGCCCACAACGAGAGCGAGGGGATGGATGGTGCGGAGGGGTACATCTCCTATTCTACCCTATCCATTTAACTGCTAAACTACCCCGGGGCTTTCAACAAGCGCCTCTCGCTTAAACTATTGGTTCTAACAACCCAGATTCCCGTCGCCTGTGTTGGTGTCCTCACAATTTCGGGCCTCGCCCCCCAATTTTCTCTCCGTGCCCTCACACGGTCTCCTGGCTGGGACACGTGGCTCCCTTTGGCAGGCACGACCCTCTGCCGATTCTCCCGCTATGGCACCCCCGGGCACTACACTGCCTCCGAGCCTACCAGCTCCCTAACACCGGGGAGTGCCCCCCATGGCACCTCCCCTGAAACGCACACGTGGCAGGCCGGCCTCCCGGGCCCCTTTCCGAGGGTCACCCGTGCCCACAACACTGCCCACGCGGCTAATGGCGCCCCGGGCCCCCGCACCAAGCAGGCGCACCCGTGCCCACTACTCTATCCCGGCCCCCATGGGCCCATGGCCTACCGCGGCCGACTAGCCTGGTGCCCGGGGTACCCACTCAGCGATACTCACCTTTCGCAGCCATGCTCCCAAGCCCGTCAACAGGGCTCCTGCACCCTCCAAATGGGTTTCGAGCCTACTTTCCCACCAACAACAAAACGACCTCCATTTTTCAATTTGACTAACCCAGCTAACTCACTCTACACTGACCCCGGGGTCCCTTGGGCGGGGGTCACTCCTTCCCCCAATCACTCATCGCACCATGCATTCCCCATTCACTCCACACACACAGACCCGCTGGCCTCACTCACTCACCAAGCACATGCTTCCACTTCACTCACCAACTCTCTTCAACACACACACTGAACTCTGCCATCCTTCTAACTACATCCCTAACTAACTCGTGCTCCCACGTCGTCCCTTAAACTACAGCACGTTCCATTTAACTCTACGTAGCTAAACTACGTCCCCACTACACATCCAAAGTCTGTCTCTGTCTCCAAAATAAATCATTTTATTTCCCAACCTAAAGCTCACTAAATCCCTCTACCTAATCCATTCCACGGACTCCATGAGGACTTACCCCTGCCCCATGAAGTCGGTCTAACTAAGCTAACCCTTCCCCCTAACTAGTTTCCATCCTGTGCCCAGGGTCAAGGGGGTCTTCCACCCCTTGCCCAGGAATCCTGTACACCCGAAAGTGAGGCTTGCTCTTTCCTTTTTTTTCCCATGCGCAGCACCTGCGCGGCAACTCAGAGCTCGCGCACTTTGCACCTGCCCGTGACGTCATGCAGCTGCACGTGTTCCCGTCCCTCCTTGGACGGGACCATCCGGCAGAGATACCCCTCCTGCCGGATTCCAACCACACGTGCAGCCATGACGTCACCGTGCGCAAAAAAACACAAGCCCCACATCTCGAGGGCTTCCCCACGCGAACACATGTGCTTTGCCCGTTGGAGCTTAACACACACGATCGCGTGGAGAACCCGTCCGGTCCAAATCCATTTACCTGCCTAAACTTTGTCCGTCCGCGGGATCGGCAAATCCACCGCTGGCGTTTCCGGACCGGGACTTCACTCTCGCAAGCGAGCACGTGGTGGTCTCGTGCGTTGCACAGCACGAACCTCGTGCTCGCGGCTGGGTGAACCCGGCACGGTCCCCGAAACAACTACAGCCGCTACTCGGCTTTCTCTCCTCTGTCGCCGTCGTCGCCATTCGACCCACGCACACCTGCGTGTTACGACGCACACAGTCCACTCCATCACATTCACACGGGGAGACGCGGCTGCGTGCTCCCGCATGCCAACCGACATCTCCCTCTCATACCGCTCTCTCACACACACGGTCTCCCTGGCACACGGCCGTTCACTCACGCGTGCCTCACTCGCACACGTGGCTCCACGCACTCGCGGCCTTTCACTCACTCGTGGTGCCTCACTCATACACACGGCGACACTCAAACACGCGGTCTCTTCCACACACCGTGCCCCACTCATACACGCGGGGGCACTCAACCGCGGTGCCTCATCCACACACGCGGGGGCACTCAACGGCGGTGTCTCATCCATACACCGTGTGCTGGGAAGCACGTACACCGGCACAATCGCCACCACACCACTCACACGTGGTGCCTCACTCATACTGGCCGTTTCACTCACACACACGGCCTCACTCACACACGGTGCCTCACCCACGCACGGCGTGCTGGGAAGCACGTACTCTGGCTCCATCGCCACCACACCACTCACACACGGGGTCGCTTCCACACACGGGGACGCACTCACACCTTGCACCACACACACAGGGACAACCACACTGGGGATTTGTGTCCCCACAAGGGTCTCCGGGGCCTCTATACCCCCCAAGCTCGGCGTGCACCCGTTCACAGCACTCCTCCTCTCAACCTCGCAAAGCACGACCGAACTCACCTGGTCGTGACTTGCCTCAAGGGGGCATACTCCCTCCCCTCGTTCCTGGAGGAGGCCATCCAGGTGCTCGCACTGGGTCTCCACCAAGTCCGCCAGCTCACCCCCATTATCCTCCACTACCTCTGTGTGTGTGTGTGTGCGTCACTTACCCCGTCTTCCTCGTGTAGTCTTTCCTCTATCTTTTCTATCTCCCGTGTCTCTCCCAACTCTTCACCCTTTACCTCCCTTGTCTCAACTATTATTTCCTTTGTCACGGCCTTCATGCCCGCCTGCAGGCATCGGCCCATATTCTGCGTCTCACCCCGGAACTTTTTCATTTCTTCCTTCATGTTTGCTTCCATTCCGTTTATTTGCTTGTTCATTTCGTTTTTCATTTCATTTGTATTTGTGTCCATCTTTTCGTTCATGTGTTGTGTATTCGCATCCATCGTCGTTTTCACTTCATTCATTTGCTTGTTCATGTCTTTCATTTCATTTGTGTATGTATCCATCTTTTCGTTCATTTGCTTGATCATGTTCGCTGTCATTTCCGCATACATTTTTGCAAGCATGGTGAATAGCTGGGCCATGTCGGGTGCGCTTGGGTGAGCCGTTTCGGCAGGGGTTGGGGAAGGGTTTTGGTGGAGAGGGGGGGGGGAGGTGTCATACACCGCGGCCGCTGCCGCACCCACCTCGGGCCCTGGGTTCAGTTGGGGAGTCCGTGTTCCTGCACAATCAAGATTTCCTGCTACGGGATTCCATCCTGGACCATGGACTAGACATTATTACACATATACAATTCTAATACCCCCGGCTCCCGCTCGCCTTGAGACGCCATCTTGCTTCTCGTGAAGGGTTAATTTGCTCGCTCGTAATTTGGAGGGAATCGGGGTCGCTTCTCTCACCCCTGGACCGATTCCCGTGAATTTCGCTGGAGACAGGAGAGCCTGTTGTCCCGCTCTCCAATACCAGTGCCGCGAGGAGGGCGATGAATTTGTATCGCACGACCTGACACCAGTGTTGCGGTATTCGCGCCCGCCGGCGTGCTGACGGCCACGTAACTCGAATCGCGGCACGTCGCCCACCGGACGGACAATCCAGTCGTGACCCTCTCGGACTAACGCCGGGAACCAGTCACGGGTGGACCTTTCGGTCTCACCGCGATCGAGCCAATCAGCCCCCGCGTGGGATAGGGTTGCTCGCCAAATTCGACCTACCTAAGTACCCACGCGGAGGGTAGACCGGGCGATCGCACCTCGCCGCAGGTCGACTTCGGACACGGGCCACTTAAGCGACCCGTTCCGTACTATCAGAATAACCGAGCGGTGTTATCGTCGACCTCGACGGTTCGATTAATTATCGGGCGTACTCAGCCCACTACCAACCCTTTACGTGAAGCAAGATGAGGGTTCAATGGGGGAAAAGACGAAGCGAAGCGGGAGAACAGTTCAACAATAAAGCACATTTATTCGCGGCACACGGGAAGCACACAAATACAATTCCACCAAATGCACACAAAAAAAAAA
>NC_140970.1:14273901-14291401 GCF_056783735.1 Eptatretus burgeri
TATTCGTGTCCCCAAAATAAATAACCTGAGGGCTGCGTAACTACCTAAACAAACTCACTCACACGGACGACTTAAATAAAATTGCCGGCGCTAGACAGACACGCCGGCGCCGCACTCATATTTACAGTACATCTTAACCTTAACTTACAAATTTTACACTAAACCATGGCCCAGGATCATTGAACTCTGCAAAAGAAAAGCAGTTAGCAGGGAGCCAGGCTGCCCACATGTAGTCTCTGGCTCAAAACAATGCAGGTGACAGGGAACGTGGCTGGCTGCTCACACGCAGTCCAAGGCCTTCCCTTTTGAACTGAACTCAGTGAACCACAACGGTGCTTGGGCTGCACAAACGCAGTCTCCGTGCCAGCTCAAGTGGCACACGCAATGAGCACAACGAATGGATGCATGAACGGTTTGAACTGAATGCAGTGAACCACAACGGTGCATGGGCTGCACAAACGCAGTCTCCGTGCCAGCTCAAGTGGCACACGCAATGAGCACAATGAATGGATGCATGGACACAAACACGGTGCACGGGCCGCCACTGCAGGCCCATGTTGTAGCTGCCAACAGGGCAGTTCTCGCAGCTTGCAAACTGTTGCCTTGATCCTGGCGCACATGGAATTGAACAGGGGGGGCAAAGCAAAAATTGAACAGGGCTGGTGAACGTGGGCAGTGGGCATGGCATGGCAAAGGTGATCAGGCAAACACAGCCCGCAGAAGAAGGAGGCCGCTGCAGGCAAACACAGCCGGCAGACGAACTGGCCGGAACAGGCCTCGAAGAAAAACAGCCAGCAGATGAACTGGCCGGCACAGGCCTTGCAGAAAAACAGCCAGCCGGCAGACGATCCAGCCGGCACAGGCCTTGCAGCACAGCAGCTGCAGATGAAGCTGGCCAGCCTTTGCCGTTCAGTGGAGGTTGGTGGAGGGAGTGCGGTGGTGCTGGCCACTTGGAAGGCGGGCTCGGACCTACCTACCTGTCTCCCTCCCACCTATCGCCTTTGCCTGTCACTGTACATACCCACTCCCTTAATTTGTCAAACCCCAATTTAGCCCCAACTTATTTTTTTTGTTGTTTTTATTTTTACTTCCCCACTATAAATCGTCCCCTAACCCCTTTATCGTCCTTGTTCGGCTAACCTATTCTGTCACCTAGCCTACTCCCAACCCCTACGTTCCCTTCCCGGAGGGGAACAAGGGAGAGCTAGCGTCCTGTGCCGAGGCCCAACTCAAGCCTCAGAATGGCCTCCCCAGAGTTCGGCGATCTAACCCAAAGTGGGTCCAGCGGCCCACAACGAGAGCGAGGGGATGGATGGTGCGGAGGGGTACATCTCCTATTCTACCCTATCCATTTAACTGCTAAACTACCCCGGGGCTTTCAACAAGCGCCTCTCGCTTAAACTATTGGTTCTAACAACCCAGATTCCCGTCGCCTGTGTTGGTGTCCTCACAATTTCGGGCCTCGCCCCCCAATTTTCTCTCCGTGCCCTCACACGGTCTCCTGGCTGGGACACGTGGCTCCCTTTGGCAGGCACGACCCTCTGCCGATTCTCCCGCTATGGCACCCCCGGGCACTACACTGCCTCCGAGCCTACCAGCTCCCTAACACCGGGGAGTGCCCCCCATGGCACCTCCCCTGAAACGCACACGTGGCAGGCCGGCCTCCCGGGCCCCTTTCCGAGGGTCACCCGTGCCCACAACACTGCCCACGCGGCTAATGGCGCCCCGGGCCCCCGCACCAAGCAGGCGCACCCGTGCCCACTACTCTATCCCGGCCCCCCATGGGCCCATGGCCTACCGCGGCCGACTAGCCTGGTGCCCGGGGTACCCACTCAGCGATACTCACCTTTCGCAGCCATGCTCCCAAGCCCGTCAACAGGGCTCCTGCACCCCTCCAAATGGGTTTCGAGCCTACTTTCCCACCAACAACAAAACGACCTCCATTTTTCAATTTGACTAACCCAGCTAACTCACTCTACACTGACCCCGGGGTCCCTTGGGCGGGAGTCACTCCTCCCCCCAATCACTCATCGCACCATGCATTCCCCATTCACTCCACACACACAGACCCGCTGGCCTCACTCACTCACCAAGCACATGCTTCCACTTCACTCACCAACTCTCTTCAACACACACACTGAACTCTGCCATCCTTCTAACTACATCCCCTAACTAACTCGTGCTCCCACGTCGTCCCTTAAACTACAGCACGTTCCATTTAACTCTACGTAGCTAAACTACGTCCCCACTACACATCCAAAGTCTGTCTCTGTCTCCAAAATAAATCATTTTATTTCCCAACCTAAAGCTCACTAAATCCCTCTACCTAATCCATTCCACGGACTCCATGAGGACTTACCCCTGCCCCATGAAGTCGGTCTAACTAAGCTAACCCTTCCCCTAACTAGTTTCCATCCTGTGCCCAGGGTCAAGGGGTCTTCCACCCCTTGCCCAGGAATCCTGTACACCCGAAAGTGAGGCTTGCTCTTTCCTTTTTTTTCCCATGCGCAGCACCTGCGCGGCAACTCAGAGCTCGCGCACTTTGCACCTGCCCGTGACGTCATGCAGCTGCACGTGTTCCCGTCCCTCCTTGGACGGGACCATCCGGCAGAGATACCCCTCCTGCCGGATTCCAACCACACGTGCAGCCATGACGTCACCGTGCGCAAAAAAAAAACACAAGCCCCACATCTCGAGGGGTTCCCCACGCGAACACATGTGCTTTGCCCGTTGGAGCTTAACACACACGATCGCGTGGAGAACCCGTCCGGTCCAAATCCATTTACCTGCCTAAACTTTGTCCGTCCGCGGGATCGGCAAATCCACCGCTGGCGTTTCCGGACCGGGACTTCACTCTCGCAAGCGAGCACGTGGTGGTCTCGTGCGTTGCACAGCACGAACCTCGTGCTCGCGGCTGGGTGAACCCGGCACGGTCCCCGAAACAACTACAGCCGCTACTCGGCTTTCTCTCCTCTGTCGCCGTCGTCGCCATTCGACCCACGCACACCTGCGTGTTACGACGCACACAGTCCACTCCATCACATTCACATGGGGAGACGCGGCTGCGTGCTCCCGCATGCCAACCGACATCTCCCTCTCATACCGCTCTCTCACACACACGGTCTCCCTGGCACACGGCCGTTCACTCACGCGTGCCTCACTCGCACACGTGGCTCCACGCACTCGCGGCCTTTCACTCACTCGTGGTGCCTCACTCATACACACGGCGACACTCAAACACGCGGTCTCTTCCACACACCGTGCCCCACTCATACACGCGGGGGCACTCAACCGCGGTGCCTCATCCACACACGCGTGGGCACTCAACGGCGGTGTCTCATCCATACACCGTGTGCTGGGAAGCACGTACACCGGCACAATCGCCACCACACCACTCACACGTGGTGCCTCACTCATACTGGCCGTTTCACTCACACACACGGCCTCACTCACACACGGTGCCTCACCCACGCACGGCGTGCTGGGAAGCACGTACTCTGGCTCCATCGCCACCACACCACTCACACACGGGGTCGCTTCCACACACGGGGACGCACTCACACCTTGCACCACACACACAGGGACAACCACACTGGGGATTTGTGTCCCCACAAGGGTCTCCGGGGCCTCTATACCCCCCAAGCTCGGCGTGCACCCGTTCACAGCACTCCTCCTCTCAACCTCGCAAAGCACGACCGAACTCACCTGGTCGTGACTTGCCTCAAGGGGGCATACTCCCTCCCCTCGTTCCTGGAGGAGGCCATCCAGGTGCTCGCACTGGGTCTCCACCAAGTCCGCCAGCTCACCCCCATTATCCTCCACTACCTCTGTGTGTGTGTGTGTGCGTCACTTACCCCGTCTTCCTCGTGTAGTCTTTCCTCTATCTTTTCTATCTCCCGTGTCTCTCCCAACTCTTCACCCTTTACCTCCCTTGTCTCAACTATTATTTCCTTTGTCACGGCCTTCATGCCCGCCTGCAGGCATCGGCCCATATTCTGCGTCTCACCCCGGAACTTTTTCATTTCTTCCTTCATGTTTGCTTCCATTCCGTTTATTTGCTTGTTCATTTCGTTTTTCATTTCATTTGTATTTGTGTCCATCTTTTCGTTCATGTGTTGTGTATTCGCATCCATCGTCGTTTTCACTTCATTCATTTGCTTGTTCATGTCTTTCATTTCATTTGTGTATGTATCCATCTTTTCGTTCATTTGCTTGATCATGTTCGCTGTCATTTCCGCATACATTTTTGCAAGCATGGTGAATAGCTGGGCCATGTCGGGTGCGCTTGGGTGAGCCGTTTCGGCAGGGGTTGGGGAAGGGTTTTGGTGGAGAGGGGGGGGGGAGGTGTCATACACCGCGGCCGCTGCCGCACCCACCTCGGGCCCTGGGTTCAGTTGGGGGAGTCCGTGTTCCTGCACAATCAACATTTCCTGCTCGGGGATTCCATCCTGGACCATGGACTAGACATTATTACACATATACATTTCTAATACCCCCGGCTCCCGCTCGCCTTGAGACGCCATCTTGCTTCTCGTGAAGGGTTAATTTGCTCGCTCGTAATTTGGAGGGAATCGGGGGTCGCTTCTCTCACCCCTGGACCGATTCCCGTGAATTTCGCTGGAGACAGGAGAGCCTGTTGTCCCGCTCTCCAATACCAGTGCCGCGAGGAGGGCGATGAATTTGTATCGCACGACCTGACACCAGTGTTGCGGTATTCGCGCCCGCCGGCGTGCTGACGGCCACGTAACTCGAATCGCGGCACGTCGCCCACCGGACGGACAATCCAGTCGTGACCCTCTCGGACTAACGCCGGGAACCAGTCACGGGTGGACCTTTCGGTCTCACCGCGATCGAGCCAATCAGCCCCCGCGTGGGATAGGGTTGCTCGCCAAATTCGACCTACCTAAGTACCCACGCGGAGGGTAGACCGGGCGATCGCACCTCGCCGCAGGTCGACTTCGGACACGGGCCACTTAAGCGACCCGTTCCGTACTATCAGAATAACCGAGCGGTGTTATCGTCGACCTCGACGGTTCGATTAATTATCGGGCGTACTCAGCCCACTACCAACCCTTTACGTGAAGCAAGATGAGGGTTCAATGGGGGAAAAGACGAAGCGAAGCGGGAGAACAGTTCAACAATAAAGCACATTTATTCGCGGCACACGGGAAGCACACAAATACAATTCCACCAAATGCACACAAAAAAAGAAAACACAATTCCATTTACACAAAAAGCAAATATAAAAGTGAAAACACAGTGCAGAGCTAATACCGACTACCGAGCACACGGCAACACTTATACAATTCTACTTCACAGACGGCGCCGACAACACATACCCAAAACCAAGGAAAAGAAATACCCTCAAGGATGAGGCGGCCTGAGGCCGAGACCGGGTCGGGCCTACCCGTCTGGTGATGAGACGCGGAGCGGCGATGGCGCCTCACTCCGCGGGCCTCGCGGACAGTGCCTGGCAGGGGGTGGGAACGGGGCCCCCTTGGTCGCACTATCTCAGCGCGGGGGGGGAAACAGGAGGGGGTTGCTGATGCTCGGGGTATAGAGGATCTTTATTATCCCTGGTGTGCGTCTCCACCTCGGCCAGGTCGCGCTGCCGGCCTTCCTCGGGCGTGCAGCTCCCGGCACCGTCGCGAGCACCCCCTCGTCTGCCTTCGCCGCTGCCGCCTCTCCGCCTCTGGACTCTCCGACTCTGGACTCCTCTTTGGGCTCTCCTCGTTGGACTCTCCGATCGACTCTCCCCTTCGCGACTCTCTTCAGCTTCTCCAGCTACTGCAGGCTTCGGGCTCCAGACTTCCACACTCGTCCCCTCCGTTCCGACTCCTTCTCGTTGTGGTGACTGACGAACACCGTCCTTTTATCCCCCCGTAGCTTCGCCTTTGACCCCCTCCCTTTGACCTTTCACCTCGCTCCCCATTGGCCCGAGAAAAAGTGGGCGTGAAGGCTTTTTGATCCACAAATTTGCATATATCGATCGTTCTGGAGGCGGGGCCAAATCGCCCCTCGCTCACCGATTGGACGGCAAAAAGTGGGCGTGTGTCGTTTTGATCCGTTTTTGAAGCACAAAATCCGTGATTTTGTACACGCTGTTCGACGCGCGCTCTGCACGAATCCAACACCGGTACCCACAGCGGGGCAAGAACGGTGGCGATGCTACGGTTGTGAGGTGTGACGTGAAGGTCGTGGCGGTTGTGGTGAAGCGGCGTTGTGGTTGGTGGTTGATGTTGTGGTTGTGGTGGTAATCATGGCGGTTGGTCCAAAATAAAGATAGTAAAAGAAAAACGGCTATCCTGAAGAGTCGCAGCACGTATAAATGACATGTATTCCCACTAGACAACGGGTTTGGGCCTAACTACACATGCACTTACCGAGATACCTCACCTAAGGGACCTGAATGGTGGTTTGCGAATCTGGTAACCACAACACTACCCTCCCCTTTTTACAGACTCGTCCCGAGTCGTCAAATTTGCGTGTGCCATCATGTGTAGTTTTCCCCTAGTACATTTTACCTACGGATCCCTGAGTGCGACATTCATGGTATTCGTGTCCCCAAAATAAATAACCTGAGGGCTGCGTAACTACCTAAACAAACTCACTCACACGGACGACTTAAATAAAATTGCCGGCGCTAGACAGACATGCCGGGGGCGCACTCATATTTACAGTACATCTTAACCTTAACTTACAAATTTTACACTAAACCATGGCCCAGGATCATTGAACTCTGCAAAAGAAAAGCAGTTAGCAGGGAGCCAGGCTGCCCACATGTAGTCTCTGGCTCAAAACAATGCAGGTGACAGGGAACGTGGCTGGCTGCTCACACGCAGTCCAAGGCCTTCCCTTTTGAACTGAACTCAGTGAACCACAACGGTGCTTGGGCTGCACAAACGCAGTCTCCGTGCCAGCTCAAGTGGCACACGCAATGAGCACAACGAATGGATGCATGAACGGTTTGAACTGAATGCAGTGAACCACAACGGTGCATGGGCTGCACAAACGCAGTCTCCGTGCCAGCTCAAGTGGCACACGCAATGAGCACAATGAATGGATGCATGGACACAAACACGGTGCACGGGCCGCCACTGCAGGCCCATGTTGTAGCTGCCAACAGGGCAGTTCTCGCAGCTTGCAAACTGTTGCCTTGATCCTGGCGCACATGGAATTGAACAGGGGGGGCAAAGCAAAAATTGAACAGGGCTGGTGAACGTGGGCAGTGGGCATGGCATGGCAAAGGTGATCAGGCAAACACAGCCCGCAGAAGAAGGAGGCCGCTGCAGGCAAACACAGCCGGCAGACGAACTGGCCGGAACAGGCCTCGAAGAAAAACAGCCAGCAGATGAACTGGCCGGCACAGGCCTTGCAGAAAAACAGCCAGCCGGCAGACGATCCAGCCGGCACAGGCCTTGCAGCACAGCAGCTGCAGATGAAGCTGGCCAGCCTTTGCCGTTCAGTGGAGGTTGGTGGAGGGAGTGCGGTGGTGCTGGCCACTTGGAAGGCGGGCTCGGACCTACCTACCTGTCTCCCTCCCACCTATCGCCTTTGCCTGTCACTGTACATACCCACTCCCTTAATTTGTCAAACCCCAATTTAGCCCCAACTTATTTTTTTTGTTGTTTTTATTTTTACTTCCCCACTATAAATCGTCCCCTAACCCCCTTTATCGTCCTTGTTCGGCTAACCTATTCTGTCACCTAGCCTACTCCCAACCCCTACGTTCCCTTCCCGGAGGGGAACAAGGGAGAGCTAGCGTCCTGTGCCGAGGCCCAACTCAAGCCTCAGAATGGCCTCCCCAGAGTTCGGCGATCTAACCCAAAGTGGGTCCAGCGGCCCACAACGAGAGCGAGGGGATGGATGGTGCGGAGGGGTACATCTCCTATTCTACCCTATCCATTTAACTGCTAAACTACCCCGGGGCTTTCAACAAGCGCCTCTCGCTTAAACTATTGGTTCTAACAACCCAGATTCCCGTCGCCTGTGTTGGTGTCCTCACAATTTCGGGCCTCGCCCCCCAATTTTCTCTCCGTGCCCTCACACGGTCTCCTGGCTGGGACACGTGGCTCCCTTTGGCAGGCACGACCCTCTGCCGATTCTCCCGCTATGGCACCCCCGGGCACTACACTGCCTCCGAGCCTACCAGCTCCCTAACACCGGGGAGTGCCCCCCATGGCACCTCCCCTGAAACGCACACGTGGCAGGCCGGCCTCCCGGGCCCCTTTCCGAGGGTCACCCGTGCCCACAACACTGCCCACGCGGCTAATGGCGCCCCGGGCCCCCGCACCAAGCAGGCGCACCCGTGCCCACTACTCTATCCCGGCCCCCCATGGGCCCATGGCCTACCGCGGCCGACTAGCCTGGTGCCCGGGGTACCCACTCAGCGATACTCACCTTTCGCAGCCATGCTCCCAAGCCCGTCAACAGGGCTCCTGCACCCCTCCAAATGGGTTTCGAGCCTACTTTCCCACCAACAACAAAACGACCTCCATTTTTCAATTTGACTAACCCAGCTAACTCACTCTACACTGACCCCGGGGGTCCCTTGGGCGGGAGTCACTCCTCCCCCCAATCACTCATCGCACCATGCATTCCCCATTCACTCCACACACACAGACCCGCTGGCCTCACTCACTCACCAAGCACATGCTTCCACTTCACTCACCAACTCTCTTCAACACACACACTGAACTCTGCCATCCTTCTAACTACATCCCCTAACTAACTCGTGCTCCCACGTCGTCCCTTAAACTACAGCACGTTCCATTTAACTCTACGTAGCTAAACTACGTCCCCACTACACATCCAAAGTCTGTCTCTGTCTCCAAAATAAATCATTTTATTTCCCAACCTAAAGCTCACTAAATCCCTCTACCTAATCCATTCCACGGACTCCATGAGGACTTACCCCTGCCCCATGAAGTCGGTCTAACTAAGCTAACCCTTCCCCCTAACTAGTTTCCATCCTGTGCCCAGGGTCAAGGGGGTCTTCCACCCCTTGCCCAGGAATCCTGTACACCCGAAAGTGAGGCTTGCTCTTTCCTTTTTTTTCCCATGCGCAGCACCTGCGCGGCAACTCAGAGCTCGCGCACTTTGCACCTGCCCGTGACGTCATGCAGCTGCACGTGTTCCCGTCCCTCCTTGGACGGGACCATCCGGCAGAGATACCCCTCCTGCCGGATTCCAACCACACGTGCAGCCATGACGTCACCGTGCGCAAAAAAAAAACACAAGCCCCACATCTCGAGGGGTTCCCCACGCGAACACATGTGCTTTGCCCGTTGGAGCTTAACACACACGATCGCGTGGAGAACCCGTCCGGTCCAAATCCATTTACCTGCCTAAACTTTGTCCGTCCGCGGGATCGGCAAATCCACCGCTGGCGTTTCCGGACCGGGACTTCACTCTCGCAAGCGAGCACGTGGTGGTCTCGTGCGTTGCACAGCACGAACCTCGTGCTCGCGGCTGGGTGAACCCGGCACGGTCCCCGAAACAACTACAGCCGCTACTCGGCTTTCTCTCCTCTGTCGCCGTCGTCGCCATTCGACCCACGCACAACTGCGTGTTACGACGCACACAGTCCACTCCATCACATTCACATGGGGAGACGCGGCTGCGTGCTCCCGCATGCCAACCGACATCTCCCTCTCATACCGCTCTCTCACACACACGGTCTCCCTGGCACACGGCCGTTCACTCACGCGTGCCTCACTCGCACACGTGGCTCCACGCACTCGCGGCCTTTCACTCACTCGTGGTGCCTCACTCATACACACGGCGACACTCAAACACGCGGTCTCTTCCACACACCGTGCCCCACTCATACACGCGGGGGCACTCAACCGCGGTGCCTCATCCACACACGCGGGGGCACTCAACGGCGGTGTCTCATCCATACACCGTGTGCTGGGAAGCACGTACACCGGCACAATCGCCACCACACCACTCACACGTGGTGCCTCACTCATACTGGCCGTTTCACTCACACACACGGCCTCACTCACACACGGTGCCTCACCCACGCACGGCGTGCTGGGAAGCACGTACTCTGGCTCCATCGCCACCACACCACTCACACACGGGGTCGCTTCCACACACGGGGACGCACTCACACCTTGCACCACACACACAGGGACAACCACACTGGGGATTTGTGTCCCCACAAGGGTCTCCGGGGCCTCTATACCCCCCAAGCTCGGCGTGCACCCGTTCACAGCACTCCTCCTCTCAACCTCGCAAAGCACGACCGAACTCACCTGGTCGTGACTTGCCTCAAGGGGGCATACTCCCTCCCCTCGTTCCTGGAGGAGGCCATCCAGGTGCTCGCACTGGGTCTCCACCAAGTCCGCCAGCTCACCCCCATTATCCTCCACTACCTCTGTGTGTGTGTGTGTGCGTCACTTACCCCGTCTTCCTCGTGTAGTCTTTCCTCTATCTTTTCTATCTCCCGTGTCTCTCCCAACTCTTCACCCTTTACCTCCCTTGTCTCAACTATTATTTCCTTTGTCACGGCCTTCATGCCCGCCTGCAGGCATCGGCCCATATTCTGCGTCTCACCCCGGAACTTTTTCATTTCTTCCTTCATGTTTGCTTCCATTCCGTTTATTTGCTTGTTCATTTCTGTTTTTCATTTCATTTGTATTTGTGTCCATCTTTTCGTTCATGTGTTGTGTATTCGCATCCATCGTCGTTTTCACTTCATTCATTTGCTTGTTCATGTCTTTCATTTCATTTGTGTATGTATCCATCTTTTCGTTCATTTGCTTGATCATGTTCGCTGTCATTTCCGCATACATTTTTGCAAGCATGGTGAATAGCTGGGCCATGTCGGGTGCGCTTGGGTGAGCCGTTTCGGCAGGGGTTGGGGAAGGGTTTTGGTGGAGAGGGGGGAGGTGTCATACACCGCGGCCGCTGCCGCACCCACCTCGGGCCCTGGGTTCAGTTGGGGGAGTCCGTGTTCCTGCACAATCAACATTTCCTGCTCGGGGATTCCATCCTGGACCATGGACTAGACATTATTACACATATACATTTCTAATACCCCCGGCTCCCGCTCGCCTTGAGACGCCATCTTGCTTCTCGTGAAGGGTTAATTTGCTCGCTCGTAATTTGGAGGGAATCGGGGGTCGCTTCTCTCACCCCTGGACCGATTCCCGTGAATTTCGCTGGAGACAGGAGAGCCTGTTGTCCCGCTCTCCAATACCAGTGCCGCGAGGAGGGCGATGAATTTGTATCGCACGACCTGACACCAGTGTTGCGGTATTCGCGCCCGCCGGCGTGCTGACGGCCACGTAACTCGAATCGCGGCACGTCGCCCACCGGACGGACAATCCAGTCGTGACCCTCTCGGACTAACGCCGGGAACCAGTCACGGGTGGACCTTTCGGTCTCACCGCGATCGAGCCAATCAGCCCCCGCGTGGGATAGGGTTGCTCGCCAAATTCGACCTACCTAAGTACCCACGCGGAGGGTAGACCGGGCGATCGCACCTCGCCGCAGGTCGACTTCGGACACGGGCCACTTAAGCGACCCGTTCCGTACTATCAGAATAACCGAGCGGTGTTATCGTCGACCTCGACGGTTCGATTAATTATCGGGCGTACTCAGCCCACTACCAACCCTTTACGTGAAGCAAGATGAGGGTTCAATGGGGGAAAAGACGAAGCGAAGCGGGAGAACAGTTCAACAATAAAGCACATTTATTCGCGGCACACGGGAAGCACACAAATACAATTCCACCAAATGCACACAAAAAAAAGAAAACACAATTCCATTTACACAAAAAGCAAATATAAAAGTGAAAACACAGTGCAGAGCTAATACCGACTACCGAGCACACGGCAACACTTATACAATTCTACTTCACAGACGGCGCCGACAACACATACCCAAAACCAAGGAAAAGAAATACCCTCAAGGATGAGGCGGCCTGAGGCCGAGACCGGGTCGGGCCTACCCGTCTGGTGATGAGACGCGGAGCGGCGATGGCGCCTCACTCCGCGGGCCTCGCGGACAGTGCCTGGCAGGGGGTGGGAACGGGGCCCCCTTGGTCGCACTATCTCAGCGCGGGGGGAAACAGGAGGGGGTTGCTGATGCTCGGGGTATAGAGGATCTTTATTATCCCTGGTGTGCGTCTCCACCTCGGCCAGGTCGCGCTGCCGGCCTTCCTCGGGCGTGCAGCTCCCGGCACCGTCGCGAGCACCCCCTCGTCTGCCTTCGCCGCTGCCGCCTCTCCGCCTCTGGACTCTCCGACTCTGGACTCCTCTTTGGGCTCTCCTCGTTGGACTCTCCGATCGACTCTCCCCTTCGCGACTCTCTTCAGCTTCTCCAGCTACTGCAGGCTTCGGGCTCCAGACTTCCACACTCGTCCCCTCCGTTCCGACTCCTTCTCGTTGTGGTGACTGACGAACACCGTCCTTTTATCCCCCCGTAGCTTCGCCTTTGACCCCCTCCCTTTGACCTTTCACCTCGCTCCCCATTGGCCCGAGAAAAAGTGGGCGTGAAGGCTTTTGATCCACAAATTTGCATATATCGATCGTTCTGGAGGCGGGGCCAAATCGCCCCTCGCTCACCGATTGGACGGCAAAAAGTGGGCGTGTGTCGTTTTTGATCCGTTTTTGAAGCACAAAATCCGTGATTTTGTACACGCTGTTCGACGCGCGCTCTGCACGAATCCAACACCGGTACCCACAGCGGGGCAAGAACGGTGGCGATGCTACGGTTGTGAGGTGTGACGTGAAGGTCGTGGCGGTTGTGGTGAAGCGGCGTTGTGGTTGGTGGTTGATGTTGTGGTTGTGGTGGTAATCATGGCGGTTGGTCCAAAATAAAGATAGTAAAAGAAAAACGGCTATCCTGAAGAGTCGCAGCACGTATAAATGACATGTATTCCCACTAGACAACGGGTTTGGGCCTAACTACACATGCACTTACCGAGATACCTCACCTAAGGGACCTGAATGGTGGTTTGCGAATCTGGTAACCACAACACTACCCCCTCCCCTTTTTACAGACTCGTCCCGAGTCGTCAAATTTGCGTGTGCCATCATGTGTAGTTTTCCCCTAGTACATTTTACCTACGGATCCCTGAGTGCGACATTCATGGTATTCGTGTCCCCAAAATAAATAACCTGAGGGCTGCGTAACTACCTAAACAAACTCACTCACACGGACGACTTAAATAAAATTGCCGGCGCTAGACAGACATGCCGGGGGCGCACTCATATTTACAGTACATCTTAACCTTAACTTACAAATTTTACACTAAACCATGGCCCAGGATCATTGAACTCTGCAAAAGAAAAGCAGTTAGCAGGGAGCCAGGCTGCCCACATGTAGTCTCTGGCTCAAAACAATGCAGGTGACAGGGAACGTGGCTGGCTGCTCACACGCAGTCCAAGGCCTTCCCTTTTGAACTGAACTCAGTGAACCACAACGGTGCTTGGGCTGCACAAACGCAGTCTCCGTGCCAGCTCAAGTGGCACACGCAATGAGCACAACGAATGGATGCATGAACGGTTTGAACTGAATGCAGTGAACCACAACGGTGCATGGGCTGCACAAACGCAGTCTCCGTGCCAGCTCAAGTGGCACACGCAATGAGCACAATGAATGGATGCATGGACACAAACACGGTGCACGGGCCGCCACTGCAGGCCCATGTTGTAGCTGCCAACAGGGCAGTTCTCGCAGCTTGCAAACTGTTGCCTTGATCCTGGCGCACATGGAATTGAACAGGGGGGGCAAAGCAAAAATTGAACAGGGCTGGTGAACGTGGGCAGTGGGCATGGCATGGCAAAGGTGATCAGGCAAACACAGCCCGCAGAAGAAGGAGGCCGCTGCAGGCAAACACAGCCGGCAGACGAACTGGCCGGAACAGGCCTCGAAGAAAAACAGCCAGCAGATGAACTGGCCGGCACAGGCCTTGCAGAAAAACAGCCAGCCGGCAGACGATCCAGCCGGCACAGGCCTTGCAGCACAGCAGCTGCAGATGAAGCTGGCCAGCCTTTGCCGTTCAGTGGAGGTTGGTGGAGGGAGTGCGGTGGTGCTGGCCACTTGGAAGGCGGGCTCGGACCTACCTACCTGTCTCCCTCCCACCTATCGCCTTTGCCTGTCACTGTACATACCCACTCCCTTAATTTGTCAAACCCCAATTTAGCCCCAACTTATTTTTTTGTTGTTTTTATTTTTACTTCCCCACTATAAATCGTCCCCTAACCCCCTTTATCGTCCTTGTTCGGCTAACCTATTCTGTCACCTAGCCTACTCCCAACCCCTACGTTCCCTTCCCGGAGGGGAACAAGGGAGAGCTAGCGTCCTGTGCCGAGGCCCAACTCAAGCCTCAGAATGGCCTCCCCAGAGTTCGGCGATCTAACCCAAAGTGGGTCCAGCGGCCCACAACGAGAGCGAGGGGATGGATGGTGCGGAGGGGTACATCTCCTATTCTACCCTATCCATTTAACTGCTAAACTACCCCGGGGCTTTCAACAAGCGCCTCTCGCTTAAACTATTGGTTCTAACAACCCAGATTCCCGTCGCCTGTGTTGGTGTCCTCACAATTTCGGGCCTCGCCCCCCAATTTTCTCTCCGTGCCCTCACACGGTCTCCTGGCTGGGACACGTGGCTCCCTTTGGCAGGCACGACCCTCTGCCGATTCTCCCGCTATGGCACCCCCGGGCACTACACTGCCTCCGAGCCTACCAGCTCCCTAACACCGGGGAGTGCCCCCCATGGCACCTCCCCTGAAACGCACACGTGGCAGGCCGGCCTCCCGGGCCCCTTTCCGAGGGTCACCCGTGCCCACAACACTGCCCACGCGGCTAATGGCGCCCCGGGCCCCCGCACCAAGCAGGCGCACCCGTGCCCACTACTCTATCCCGGCCCCCCATGGGCCCATGGCCTACCGCGGCCGACTAGCCTGGTGCCCGGGGTACCCACTCAGCGATACTCACCTTTCGCAGCCATGCTCCCAAGCCCGTCAACAGGGCTCCTGCACCCCTCCAAATGGGTTTCGAGCCTACTTTCCCACCAACAACAAAACGACCTCCATTTTTCAATTTGACTAACCCAGCTAACTCACTCTACACTGACCCCGGGGGTCCCTTGGGCGGGAGTCACTCCTCCCCCCAATCACTCATCGCACCATGCATTCCCCATTCACTCCACACACACAGACCCGCTGGCCTCACTCACTCACCAAGCACATGCTTCCACTTCACTCACCAACTCTCTTCAACACACACACTGAACTCTGCCATCCTTCTAACTACATCCCCTAACTAACTCGTGCTCCCACGTCGTCCCTTAAACTACAGCACGTTCCATTTAACTCTACGTAGCTAAACTACGTCCCCACTACACATCCAAAGTCTGTCTCTGTCTCCAAAATAAATCATTTTATTTCCCAACCTAAAGCTCACTAAATCCCTCTACCTAATCCATTCCACGGACTCCATGAGGACTTACCCCTGCCCCATGAAGTCGGTCTAACTAAGCTAACCCTTCCCCCTAACTAGTTTCCATCCTGTGCCCAGGGTCAAGGGGGTCTTCCACCCCTTGCCCAGGAATCCTGTACACCCGAAAGTGAGGCTTGCTCTTTCCTTTTTTTTCCCATGCGCAGCACCTGCGCGGCAACTCAGAGCTCGCGCACTTTGCACCTGCCCGTGACGTCATGCAGCTGCACGTGTTCCCGTCCCTCCTTGGACGGGACCATCCGGCAGAGATACCCCTCCTGCCGGATTCCAACCACACGTGCAGCCATGACGTCACCGTGCGCAACAAAAAAACAACATCACAAAATCTAGATGGGTTCCCCACGCGAACACATGTGCTTTGCCCGTTGGAGCTTAACACACACGATCGCGTGGAGAACCCGTCCGGTCCAAATCCATTTACCTGCCTAAACTTTGTCCGTCCGCGGGATCGGCAAATCCACCGCTGGCGTTTCCGGACCGGGACTTCACTCTCGCAAGCGAGCACGTGGTGGTCTCGTGCGTTGCACAGCACGAACCTCGTGCTCGCGGCTGGGTGAACCCGGCACGGTCCCCGAAACAACTACAGCCGCTACTCGGCTTTCTCTCCTCTGTCGCCGTCGTCGCCATTCGACCCACGCACACCTGCGTGTTACGACGCACACAGTCCACTCCATCACATTCACACGGGGAGACGCGGCTGCGTGCTCCCGCATGCCAACCGACATCTCCCTCTCATACCGCTCTCTCACACACACGGTCTCCCTGGCACACGGCCGTTCACTCACGCGTGCCTCACTCGCACACGTGGCTCCACGCACTCGCGGCCTTTCACTCACTCGTGGTGCCTCACTCATACACACGGCGACACTCAAACACGCGGTCTCTTCCACACACCGTGCCCCACTCATACACGCGGGGGCACTCAACCGCGGTGCCTCATCCACACACGCGGGGGCACTCAACGGCGGTGTCTCATCCATACACCGTGTGCTGGGAAGCACGTACACCGGCACAATCGCCACCACACCACTCACACGTGGTGCCTCACTCATACTGGCCGTTTCACTCACACACACGGCCTCACTCACACACGGTGCCTCACCCACGCACGGCGTGCTGGGAAGCACGTACTCTGGCTCCATCGCCACCACACCACTCACACACGGGGTCGCTTCCACACACGGGGACGCACTCACACCTTGCACCACACACACAGGGACAACCACACTGGGGATTTGTGTCCCCACAAGGGTCTCCGGGGCCTCTATACCCCCCAAGCTCGGCGTGCACCCGTTCACAGCACTCCTCCTCTCAACCTCGCAAAGCACGACCGAACTCACCTGGTCGTGACTTGCCTCAAGGGGGCATACTCCCTCCCCTCGTTCCTGGAGGAGGCCATCCAGGTGCTCGCACTGGGTCTCCACCAAGTCCGCCAGCTCACCCCCATTATCCTCCACTACCTCTGTGTGTGTGTGTGTGCGTCACTTACCCCGTCTTCCTCGTGTAGTCTTTCCTCTATCTTTTCTATCTCCCGTGTCTCTCCCAACTCTTCACCCTTTACCTCCCTTGTCTCAACTATTATTTCCTTTGTCACGGCCTTCATGCCCGCCTGCAGGCATCGGCCCATATTCTGCGTCTCACCCCGGAACTTTTTCATTTCTTCCTTCATGTTTGCTTCCATTCCGTTTATTTGCTTGTTCATTTCGTTTTTCATTTCATTTGTATTTGTGTCCATCTTTTCGTTCATGTGTTGTGTATTCGCATCCATCGTCGTTTTCACTTCATTCATTTGCTTGTTCATGTCTTTCATTTCATTTGTGTATGTATCCATCTTTTCGTTCATTTGCTTGATCATGTTCGCTGTCATTTCCGCATACATTTTTGCAAGCATGGTGAATAGCTGGGCCATGTCGGGTGCGCTTGGGTGAGCCGTTTCGGCAGGGGTTGGGGAAGGGTTTTGGTGGAGAGGGGGGCGGCAGGTGTCATACACCGCGGCCGCTGCCGCACCCACCTCGGGCCCTGGG